>NC_066581.1:388926048-389011048 GCF_024323335.1 Lathyrus oleraceus
AGTAGCAATTTCATTAGATGATCCAAAAGCTTCACTTGTGAACAACGTTAATGAGGTTAAGAAGCACTCTCCAATTTCTCCAATTCGAAAATACTCAACAGAAATTCCAATACATGTTGAACTTAACCAAACAACTCACAAAACAATCTCAACTGAATCCCCAACTGACATTAACCACTTCTCAACTTCTAACCGAATGAACAATTGAATTTCTAACCAGTTCACAACTCAACCTCCGTTCAAGACCTGCAAAGATTCACTACGACAACCAAGAAAATATCCAACCTCAAGCTGCTGCTGCTGTTGCGGCAACCAGTTCGCCTAATGAAACCGTCGGCTCAATTACACAAACTGACCAAGGAAAATCTTCAAGTTCTGACCAAGAAAAATCTCTATCAAGTTCTGATCAACATCAAATTTCTGTATCCGGTGTTTATTCCCTATTTTCAGATTCTGTGCCAGCCCAATCTATCGCCCAGAATCCTGGTGTTGGTAGTGCCATCAGTAGGGAAGTAGGGAACAACTGGATATCTGCCAGGCCAAGTCATGTTGAAGGAAACAAACTTGAAGAAGCCGGTGATTTATCACCATCCAAGAATGAAAAGTCCAGGTCAATGAATTCAACAATCAACACCATAACAGATTAAAACAAAAGAGTTGAAGGCCAATTTGGGAATATTTTACACACGGGAGATTGCAGACTCAACCTTGAATGTCTTCTCAATTCACCTGATAAGTATGTAGGACGGAAAGGAAAAAAGGTTACATCTCCTCTTGATTGTGTTTTCTTAGATTGTACTTTTGCCACTTTCTCTCGTTCCATGCCTACCAAACAATCCTCCATTCAACAGGTTGTTAATTGTATATGGAAGCATCCTGATGCATCGAAAGTGTATCTTACCTGTGATGTCCTGGGTCAGGAAGACATCCTTGTTCAAGTATCCCAAACCTTTGGAGCAAAGATATATGTTAATAAAGCCCAAAATCCAGAATGTTTCAAGAATCCAATGGTTACGGCACCTGAAATCCGTTGTGAAGACCCATCTGCTCGTTTCCATTTATTTGATGGATCTCCAGGACTATATGAAAGAGCACAAGCAAAACTGGTTGAGGCCAAGGCAACTCTACAGACTGAGCCTCTCATTGTCCGCCCTTCTGCTCCATGATTCAAGTGATGCAAGACAAGAATGTTTAGATGTTGCTGCTGAAGTGAAACGGGAGTGATCACAGAAACAAATGCCGAAAGAACTCTTGAGGAACTACGTGCTTATCAAGCTGGTGTGGCAATTGTCCTGCGAAGTGGTGAGAGCAACTCGGTCGAAAAAGAGCTTAAAACTACAACAGCGGCAAAGAGAAGAAACCGGGTGAGAGCAATATCCTGCCAAAACAACAACAAACAATGTCAAATTGTTACAAAATTAAGGACACCTCAGTGGAAGAAAGCACTTTCAATATTTTCAGAGAGAACAATTTTGAGGCAAAAATGTGATCCTTGGAGACAGAGTCCCATTTATTTATGTTTACTACTAGAATAATCATAAACCTCGGAAGTTGCTGTGTCGCACACCAAATGGCATCGGTTTGGTCCTCATGCTCAAACCGTTTTGTTGTCGCAGCAACCAAACTCCAATCTCACATTTGTTTCACTGCCGCCATTGCCATTCATCTCTATCAATATAGCACATCTCCTCACCAAATTACCCAACCATAACCTGCAAGAAACACACCAAACCATAACAGTCAATTTAGAACCTTCTGGTTACAACTTGCGGCATAATCAAAATCATTCAGTTTTCATTCAATCAAGTGTCCTCATGTACTGAAAATACAGTGGGTCAACATAAGGAGCCTGAAAGCCATATCGGAAAGCAGTTATGGAACGGGACATGAAATTGGTCGGTGAAGGGAATAAAAGCAAAGGTGAAGTCCTGGATACAAGCTTGCAGCAGATGAAAGCTTGTTTCTTAGATGCAAGATTAAATAAAGTGAAACTTTTAGAAGCCATGGCAATATTTTTCGAAAGATCAAATAGAGTTGGCAGTGAGCATCAAAATACAACTGAGGAAGTTGTTCGGAGGTGTGGACTTTGCCAAGAATCAGATATGGTGCTAAAGAAAAATCGAGATAGCAAATTTATGATTGGATGATGGGGTTATCCTCAGTGTAGAAATGTTGTCTGGCTCCCTGGATCAATATCAGAAGCGGTTGTGACCACCAATACTTGCAACAATTGCACTCCTGGTCCTGTTTTCTTGTGAAAATCCAAAACCGAGTATAAAACCAGAGCTGTGATCAAAACCGAAATTGCTTTTGGAATCTTCAATATTTTTACTGCAGTAACACAAAGCAATTGGCAAGTGTTAAAATCCAGAAAATTCCCAAATTGGAATAGAGACAAAATTCAAAGAGAAAGTTTGAGCTCAGATTACCTGTTCCAAATCCAAACATCAAAGGGACCAATCCGATACTGAGCACAAAAAGTGTTTTGGCAGAGACCCCTTTTGATCTCCATAGACCAAATCCCAAACCCTAATCTGCAAAGGATAAATAGGAAAGAAAGGACACGATTGAGGGAGGGAAAAATCGGAGGCGGACCAAACCCCACAAAAGAACCCTAAATCCCAAATCAAAAACCAGTATTGGAAAGGAGGAGGAGGAGGAAGATTTAAGCTCACCTGATTCATCGTCGCCGAAGGTGAGATTTTCGCTTGATGTCTCTCTTTGAAACCATGGATTTACGCTCTCTTTGGTTAACGTTGTTGAGCATCTGAGTTTGAGTGAGCAAGGTTGAGCGATGAGTGAGTGTCTGAGTCGGAGTGAGTGAAGTTTGGAGATATCGTGATTTCGTCGAGAGATTGAGAGAAGAGAGATTGAGAGCGAGTATGCATTTGGGAGAGAACGAAGACGATGGTTTGTTCTTTGTTTCCATTTCTTTTTTCTTTTTTTAATTTATTTTTAAACAAAGATAAGCATTGAAACCATAAAAAAAATTATGTTTTTAAACTTCCTAAGTTTTCATTTTTAACTTCCTAAGTTTAATAAATATTTTCTCATTTTCAATTCATATGCCATTGAGAAACCCAACAGCCAGGCGGCTGGGTTTTTTGTTGGTAAACCAACAGACCTTCATTATTGTTATTTTAGTTCCTTTTTATTTTTATTTCAATCTAGTCTGGTTTATATGTTTAAGCTGTTATTTAAATGACAACTAATGATAAATGGTCTGGTGGAGAGGGGTGGTTTCTATGGTCTTTAGTGGAGTGGGTTTGATACCTGTGTGTAGTATTTTATTTCTTTTAACATTTTTTTTGTGTTTATGTTTTATTATATTCATAGTTTCATTATCATAACATAGATTTGTTTTCTTTTAATTTCATCATTCATTCAAAACCATTTTAAACTATTAAAACCACATTTTTTTCTCGATTCAATGTCGAGCCCATTTCCATACCCGACTTGCTTTTAAGCATCGCCATCAACCTCACATAGCTTACTCTTGGGCTTTCTTACAATGAGCCGGTTCTCTTGCACTTACACTCATGCATTGCATTATTTGTTGTTTGGGCCCGATTTAATTATTTCATGATTTTTGAATTCCCATTCGACAAAATGTACCCCATTCCCCCGATGTGTAATAATCTTGTACTGCTTTATTTCTCTATTTGTTTTAGATACTAACACAAGAATGAAATCAACCATTTCTGAAAGATCAAATAATGACTCGATCCAACGTCGAGTATTTTCTCAATAAACAAATCAATTCATTTCTCCCTCCTATTCTATTCCATTTCTTTCAAACTTTCACCAAACGCTTGATTCAACGTCAAGCCATTTTTTCTAATAAAAAACTCAAAAAATATTAATTTATAGTTAAGACTTTTTTCAATAAGATGGAAGTGGAACGTGGTGTATACCGCGCACTCCTGAGACTAGGATTCGAGATGTATATCTCGCCAATCCTAGTTCTCGCCATCATCCAAACTTATCCATTTTGTTTTTCCTCAAGCACTCATCCAAATTTCTCTTAAGCGTCCATCAATACTTGATCTATGGTCAAGTCATTTTCACAACAAAACTCAAAATACCTAATTATTATTTAACACTTTTTCAATAAAGGTGGAAATGGAACATGGTGTATACCGTGCACTCCTGAGATTAAGACTCGAGACGTATGCCTCGCCTATCTTGGTTCTCGCCATCGTCTAAAATTGTCAATGCGGTTTCTTCAAACCCTTTCTCAATCAAATTCCAAAATACTTAATTCCTATCTTAAACTCTTTCAATAAAGATGGAAATGGAACATGGTGTATACCGTGCACTCCTGAGGCTAGGATTCGAGATGTATATCTCGCTCATCCAAGTTCTCGCCATCACTCAAAATACATCCAACCAATCAAACTCTTTTCTCGCCGCCGTGCGACTAATCAAAACACCTTTTTCATAAATGAAAGATATATTGTCTTAAGTGATACAAAACAATGTTTCGGCCACGATTGTTGAGTAGAGATAAATGACGCTTTTCCGAATGTAGATTTATAAATCCGTTCGATGTGTGGTATGCGTCCACTCCTCATCTGTTTTGGGTAAAACAATGTTTTCTTCGATTAATACGGTATAGCTTTCGCTAAAATAGACCAACAAACAAACATTTTTCTACCCAGAACTATGTAAGCCTTGATTTCTCTTTTGAGATACGTAGGAGCAGGATTTTTAAATCTTGTCAGGCCCACTAATAAAAAAACTTAGGTTTAGTCCTTCGTCAAAAACCCAAAAACATTTTCCTTTCTTCTATTTCTTTCTTTCCCACTTAATAAATTGAAAAGCCTAACATTTCGAACTAACACTAACGCACACAACTGACCTAATGGTTCCCGTTGAGTATAACGGACGTGAGGGGTGCTAATACCTTCCCCTCGCGTAATCGACTCCCGAACCCTGATTTGGTTACGACGACCAATAATCATTGTCGTTTTATCTTGGGTTTTATCGATATTTCCCCTTTCCTTTTTAGGAATAAATAAAATTCGGTGGCGACTCTGTTCAGTCCATCATTGCGAGCGTGCGATCGCGCTTCGCATAAAGTCGTATTCCCATTTTTCGAGGTGCGATAGATGGCGACTCTGCTGGGGAGTCCAATCCCTAAGTGAGTCAAGCCTAGTTAGGACGTTTGTGTGCCTTTGTTTGTTTAATTTTGTGGCTTTTCCCTTATTTGTTTCTTTTTTAATATCTTTATTGTTATATTGATATTTGTTGTATATTGGTTCCACCGTGTTGGGTACTTGGATTTTGATTGCAAACCATGTGGGAAAGACTCTACACCCGAGTCTAGAGTGGAAAAAACATAAGATAGGACGATGGTTGAGTAGTACAGACTCCCGAGGTGAATACTTCGTAAGAGTCGGTGCGAGAACCTCACTTAGAGTAGATTCTTTTGCAAATATTGTCGCCCGAGGTGTATACCTCGTAAGCTTCGATGTTTCAAAGGGGTCCATGACTCTAAGAACCTTTTAGAACATTGAACCTTTGGCCAACTAGAAATGATGGTTGCGTAGTATGGATTCCCGAGGTGGATACTTCGTAAGGATCGATATGAGAACCTCGCTCAGAATAGATTCCCTAGATGGAGTTGATGACCGGAAAGTATTTTCCGTAAGCATCAAACAGTCTTTTGAATCCATGACTCTGAGCACCCTGTCTAGAACCCAGTCGATGGTTGCGTAGTACGGACTCCCGAGGTGAATACTTCGTAAGGGTCGGTACGAGAACCTCACCCAGAATAGATTCCCTTGATGGAGTTGACGACCGGAAAGTATTTCCCGTAAGCGTCAAACATTCTTGTGAATCAATGACTCTGGGGATACTTTGTAACAAAGCCCTAGATCACACCCGATGAGAACCCCTGTTTTGGAAAGCAATCAGATTCATCAGTACCTCAGACTTTTGAACCCGTGTATGAAAAAAAACAAATGTGCATGGCTTGCATTGCATTCATTCGCATTCCATTGCATTTGCATCGCATCATAACGCATGTCATTCTCCAGACAAAATACCAAAAAAAAACTCATCCATCTTTTGTCCGTGAAGCAAAGTGATTCTCAACACGCGTTTAGAACAAAGAACCATGTCTCAGGAGATGATGGACGAGCTAAGGAAAAGCCAAGAAGCACTGAAGGAGGAACTTAATCTTTTGAAGAGCCAAATGAGATGGGTCTTGGAAACCCTGCGAGTCTTGTTGGGAAAAGAGGGTCACCCAATATACACTGCCGCAACAAAGAAAGCTGATACCCCACATCCATCTGGTGTTACCCCAAGTCAAGGGAAATTCTATGTGGCAACTCCTCATTTACCAGTATATGGACCTCCCTCAAGACGTCATCATCAACATCCTCTGGCTATTGCTCCTCAAAGTCACCAAAGCCAGGTTCAGAACAAAAATCAGAATCAGAACAAGGGGAACAAGGATCACAATGACTCGATTCCGGTGCCATATAGCAAGCTCTACCCGCAACTGATCCAAAATGCTTTGGTGACCCCTCGAGCTCTCACACCTGTGTCACCATACCTGCCATGGTACAATCCAAATGCAACATATGAATTCCATAAAGGGGCATTGGGACATGACCTAGATTCTTGTTTAGCACTAAAAGCCTTGGTACGGGGACTGATTAACAAAAAGAGCTTAGTTTTTGAAGAAGATCACCCGAAGATCAAGTGCGGCTACCATACTGGAACAATGGGGCACTCCATCGAGGAATGCAAGAGTTTTACGCTCAAGCTGCAAGGATTGATTGACATAAGGTCACCAATACTCCAGGAGGAAGGCTCAGGTACATATACCTTGATTTCTGGGCCAGGTAATGAGAAAGGGAAAGGACCCCTGAAACCCCTCAAGGTTTTGTACCACAAGGAAGATGTCAGGGATGTGGCTAATGAGCTATCATTATTTCCTGGTAAGAGCATTGAGATACCACCTTGGATTTCCAATGTCACGACCCATACCAATGAAAGAAAAGGAGAAGTGAGTAGTGGATTCAAGAAGGTTGCGTTCAACGGTGAGATTGAAGGAAAAGAATTTGAAGATCATCGTGCCAATGTCAAAAAGCTTGTTGATCCCAACCTTCAAGTTTGAAGAAGTCAATTCCGTAAAGCTGGCAATCATTTGGTTGTTTCAACACTTCTTTTGTAGTTTCTTTGCATGTTGGTTGTTATTTGCTTTTAAACATTGTTGTTTTATTTGAATTGGTAAGATTAATGAAATGTTTATGCATCTTTTGAATTAATCCATTCGTATTCACTCGTTTTTCATTTATGTTAAAAAAACAAAAACAAAAATACTCTTCTCATTCACTTTTGTTTATCAAACCGGTGTGTTAACAAAGATTGGAAGGAGGATGATGAAAATAAAACACCTGAAATTGTTGTGGTATGCTTTTGAGTAAAACCTTGTCGATGATGTAAGGCATTGTTTCAAATCCCCAAACACTGAAGAGATAAGGAGTTAATCCCTAGTCAACCATTTTGAGCCTAGAAGTTGGTGTTTGTTTCGGATCTAAAACCCTTAATCTTAACCTGAGGCAGGGTAGTTGTGTTCAGATAGTTTGATCATGCATTCGATCTTTCAAAAAAATCGTCCATATGAACACCCTCCAATTAGGTTCAACCACATGTCATCCTTCGTGCACATTTTGGAGTGTCGAAGAAGTTGAGGAAAGCTAAACTTATTGTTGGTTGGTCCTCATCCACCAATAATGTGGCAGTCACACCTTTAAAGAATAAAAAAGGCCTGCTAAGTCAAATACCACAAAATGACTTAGGCAAAAGTTAGGGCATCCCGATGGACCGAAAGCTTCAAAGAAGTGGTCCAGGAAAAATCAGGGATAAGGAAAAACAATCAAAAGAGGTCATTAAATCCTCGACAAAAACAAAATAAGGTGACTGCCATTTCAAGAAAATTCGTCTTGAACCCTCATCACACCTTCGAACCCTCTTGGAAGTCGAATGCGTGTATTGAATTAACTGAATATAGGAACTGGAGATCATCAAGAAGAAGGGGTGGGTAAAAATAAATTTTGAGCCTTATATCCTTTTGTTTCAAAAAACCGTGAACCAGACCACGTTACAACCCTTAAAAGACCTAATTGAGGCAGGGTTTATTTTGAAAGCATACTATAACAAGGTTGTGTTAACTTGACTCCAAACGATTTTTGTTAATCATTTGATGGCACCAACTTGCGTACTGTGAATGACTTGATCACCATTGTGTTCTTATCAACGACTCGTTCACTGTATTTCACCCGTTCATATCAATAAACTTTGATTTCAAATTTTTGCATAAACACTGCATTAAAATTACCATTTTCAAATGAACAATCTTATTTGCGATTCAACACTTAGCATCAAAGAAATTCAATACACAGTTGAGGAACTTGATGGAGTGAAAGAAGTCTAATCAGGGGCAAATTACTTTGAGCATCAGTGAATTCAAGCTAATCACCCTAAGGGTCATCTAGCCAAGAGTAATCTGCTTCAAGAATCAGACCGGGGCAAGCCACCTCAGAGCTCAGTAAGTCCAATCACTCCAAGGTTCAGTTAGCCAAGAGTAATTTGCTTCAAGACTTAGACTGGGGCAAGCCACCTCAGAGCTCAATGAGTCCAACTATCCAGAGGACAATCAATCAAGAGTCTACCATTCCAACATTTGGTTAGTCAAGTTCAGATCATTGCAAGTTTCAAACACTTGGGGCAAGCCATCTCGAGGTAGTCTCATGGCAAGTTGTTGTCAAACCCACTTTCAAGGTGAACATTTTCAAAGACCCAACAGATTGGGGCAAGATGAGCCACAGAGGGGCAGAACCTCTTTCTTCGTGCTTTCAAACTGCTCAAACAAATTCTGCCATACGTCAACAACTATTGAGTTTAAGACGAGTGCCCGAAAATTATGCTAGCACGATTCATTAATCCTCCAAAAGGATCCCATTGGCAAAGTTGTGGTTATCAAACTGGATAGAATCCTCCTTTGGCAACATCTATCATAAAATGTTCGGTTGAGTTCTCGGTGTTGAGGAATCATGAGCTTCCATAAAAAGCCTTTACAAACTCCCAGTCTGCCCAGTGTCAGCATTCTCATAATCATGATCATTCATATATCATGCATAAAAGGAAATTCAAATCATGCATAGCCGAAATGTACTTCGTGCTCATTTTGCATTGACTCAGGTCTTGTTGTCGATCCTATGATCCTTTGACCTTTGATTCCAGTTTGTATTTGGTGCCCTTAAACCCACATCCGGTTTTCGCAGTCATTTTCAAATCCAATTTTTGTTCAATACCATTCAGGTCATATATGAACCTGTTGTTGAGTTTTATTCCGATGTCAGGTCATACATGAACCTGTTCTGAAGTTTTTTCCTTTTGTTCAATACTATTCAGGTCATATATGAACCTGTTGTTGAGCTTTTATTCCGGGGTCAGGTCATACTTGAACCTGCTCTGAAGAGTTTTTCCAATTTTTGTTCAATACTATTCAGGTCATATGTGAACCTGTTGTTGAGCTTTTATTCCGGGGTCAGGTCATACTTGAACCTGCTCTGAAGAGTTTTTCCAATTTTTGTTCAATACTATTCAGGTCATATGTGAACCTGTTGTTGAGATTTTATTCCGGGGTCAGGTCATACTTGAACCTGCTCTGAAGAGTTTTTCCAATTTTTGTTCAATACTATTCAGGTCATATGTGAACCTGTTGTTGAGATTTTATTCCGGGGTCAGGTCATACTTGAACCTGCTCTGAAGAGTTTTTCCAATTTTTGTTCAATACTATTCAGGTCATATATGAACCTGTTGTTGAGCTTTTATTCCGGGGTCAGGTCATACTTGAACCTGTTCTGAAGAGTTTTTCCAATTTTTGTTCAATACTATTCAGGTCATATGTGAACCTGTTGTTGAGCTTTTATTCCGGGGTCAGGTCATACTTGAACCTCCTCTGAAGAGTTTTTCCAATTTTTGTTCAATACTATTCAGGTCATATATGAACCTGTTGTTGAGCTTTTATTCCGGGGTCAGGTCATACTTGAACCTCCTCTGAAGAGTTTTTCCAATTTTTGTTCAATACTATTCAGGTCATATCTGAACCTGTTGTTGAGCTTTTATTCCGGGGCCAGGTCATACTTGAACCTGCTCTGAAGAGTTTTTCCAATTTTTGTTCGATACTATTCAGGTCATATGTGAACCTGTTGTTGAGCTTTTATTCCGGGGTCAGGTCATACATGAACCTGTTCTGAAGTTTTTTCCTTTTGTTCAATACCATCCAGGTCATATATGAACCTGTTGTTGAGCTTTATTCCGGTGTCAGGTCATACATGAACCTGTTCTGAAGAGTTTTTCTCCATGATTATTCCCCAGCATTGTCAGGTCATATATGAACCTGTTTGTTGTGTTCTAATCCAAGTATTGCCAGGTCATATCTGAACCTGTTATGCATTTTCTTTCTTATTCAGGTCTGGTAAGTCATATGTGAACTTACTCCCTAAATCTCTTGTACTTTGAATGCTGCTTATCAAATTCCACTTTGATTACTCCCCAGTGTGTGTCTGATTCTCCAGCATATTTGTCTTCCCCAGTGAGTTAGTTTTTACCATTTGTCTGTCTCCCTGTGGACCACCAGCACTCCCCACAGATTGGTCTGTCTAGTAGCATCTCCTGTCAAGGGTCCACCATATCCCTAGCAGGGAAGAAAATTAAAAAAAAAAAGAGAATCCTGCATCCATGCATATTATATCATATCATATCATATCATATCATATCATATCATATCATATCACATCATGTCATAGGGATTCAGGATCAAAATCCGGGTCTTCTTAGTATTTAACCATCTCCCCCTATGATCATATGAAGAGTGTCCTGCTTCATATTCTCTAGTTGAAGATACTTAAACAGGGGCAACTGTCATACCCCGATTTTGATCCTGAATTTTTTCCATTTTTTTATTTGGCACTTGGCCTAAAGTTCATTTGCATACATTCATCCCCCAAATCCATTTTTTTTATAAACATTGGTCATTATCTATTTTTGATCATGGTGCTTTGTGATTACAAAATGGATTTTAGTTATTTGACTTTTTTTTATTTTTTCAATTTTAATTTAATTTCAAAGTAAATCTAATTCCAAATTTCAAGTTAATCTTAATTGTATTTTACTAATGGTTCAAACTCTAATTGATTTTAATTTCCAAATGAATGTTAGAGTTTATATCAAAGTAATTTTAACAAATTATAGATTGATTCGATTTTAATTGGTTTTGTTGGTTTTTTTTATTTTAAATTGACATTTTGATTATTCTTAGATTTATTTCTAAAATCCATATTCATTTCTATAACCGCAAATTCCTTTCATTCAAACCGAGTTTGTTACAACCTTAAAATCATAAGTAATTTTTGTTATTAAAACAAGCATTTTACATAAGCATTACATTATGCCTCATTGGTTATTCATATACATTTTATGCTACATACATCAAACTTCATGGCATACATCATGAGCAATTCAAATAAAAAAGTTGACAAAAGGCCATGCTTTCGATGCGGTAGTACCGACACTAGTTGTGTTTCGTGTTGCCGACGAGTTAGGAATGAGGATGGCTAAAAGTCCTACGTCGTTACGGATGCACTTGGTAGTTGATGCCGTCACAAGTTGTAGATTTGAGGTGACTGATCCAGCAAAGAAATAGCAATTTCGGGTGCTAAGAAGCGTCAGGCATCACCTTTTATCCTGGATGTTAACAAATTGATGCAGCAAAAAGCGGTTAGTGAATATGCAGAAGATGCTGGTGGCAGAACTGATATTTTGGATGATAGAAACAGAGGCTCCAAATGAAAAACGTGAATATGAGTTGGGTATGGCGCCCCTTGACACCTCAACAGAAGAGAAGATAGTAGCAATTTCATTAGATGATCCAAAAGCTTCACTTGTGAACAACGTTAATGAGGTTAAGAAGCACTCTCCAATTTCTCCAATTCGAAAATACTCAACAGAAATTCCAATACATGTTGAACTTAACCAAACAACTCACAAAACAATCTCAACTGAATCCCCAACTGACATTAACCACTTCTCAACTTCTAACCGAATGAACAATTGAATTTCTAACCAGTTCACAACTCAACCTCCGTTCAAGACCTGCAAAGATTCACTACGACAACCAAGAAAATATCCAACCTCAAGCTGCTGCTGCTGTTGCGGCAACCAGTTCGCCTAATGAAACCTTCGGCTCAATTACACAAACTGACCAAGGAAAATCTTCAAGTTCTGACCAAGAAAAATCTCTATCAAGTTCTGATCAACATCAAATTTCTGTATCCGGTGTTTATTCCCCTTTTTCAGATTCTGTGCCAGCCCAATCTATCGCCCAGAATCCTGGTGTTGGTAGTGCCATCAGTAGGGAAGTAGGGAACAACTGGATATCTGCCAGGCCAAGTCATGTTGAAGGAAACAAACTTGAAGAAGCCGGTGATTTATCACCATCCAAGAATGAAAAGTCCAGGTCAATGAATTCAACAATCAACACCATAACAGATTAAAACAAAAGAGTTGAAGGCCAATTTGGGAATATTTTACACACGGGAGATTGCAGACTCAACCTTGAATGTCTTCTCAATTCACCTGATAAGTATGTAGGACGGAAAGGAAAAAAGGTTACATCTCCTCTTGATTGTGTTTTCTTAGATTGTACTTTTGCCACTTTCTCTCGTTCCATGCCTACCAAACAATCCTCCATTCAACAGGTTGTTAATTGTATATGGAAGCATCCTGATGCATCGAAAGTGTATCTTACCTGTGATGTCCTGGGTCAGGAAGACATCCTTGTTCAAGTATCCCAAACCTTTGGAACAAAGATATATGTTAATAAAGCCCAAAATCCAGAATGTTTCAAGAATCCAATGGTTACGGCACCTGAAATCCGTTGTGAAGACCCATCTGCTCGTTTCCATTTATTTGATGGATCTCCAGGACTATATGAAAGAGCACAAGTAAAACTGGTTAAGGCCAAGGCAACTCTACAGACTGAGCCTCTCATTGTCCGCTCTTCTGCTCCATGATTCAAGTGATGCAAGACAAGAATGTTTAGATGCTGCTGCTGAAGTGAAACGGGAGTGATCACAGAAACAAATGCTGAAAGAACTCTTGAGGAACTACGTGCTTATCAAGCTGGTGTGGCAACTGTCCTGCGAAGTGGTGAGAGCAACTCGGTCGAAAAAGAGCTTAAAACTACAACAGCGGCAAAGAGAAGAAACCGGGTGAGTGCAATATCCTGCCAAAACAACAACAAACAATGTCAAATTGTTACAAAATTAAGGACACCTCAGTGGAAGAAAGCAATTTCAATATTTTCAGAGAGAACAATTTTGAGGCAAAAATGTGATCCTTGGAGACAGAGTCCCATTTATTTATGTTTACTACTAGAATAATCATAAACCTCGGAAGTTGCTGTGTCGCACACCAAATGGCATCGGTTTGGTCCTCATGCTCAAACCGTTTTGTTGTCGCAGCAACCAAACTCCAATCTCACATTTGTTTCACAGCCGCCATTGCCATTCATCTCTATCACTATAGCACATCTCCTCGCCAAATTACCCAACCATAACCTGCAAGAAACACACCAAACCATAACAGTCAATTTAGAACCTTCTGGTTACAACTTGCGGCATAATCAAAATCATTCAGTTTTCATTCAATCAAGTGTCCTCATGTACTGAAAATACAGTGGGTCAACATAAGGAGCCTGAAAACCATATCGGAAAGCAGTTATGGAACGGGACATGAAATTGGTCGGTGAAGGGAATAAAAGCAAAGGTGAAGTCCTGGATACAAGCTTGCAGCAGATGAAAGCTTGTTTCTTAGATGCAAGATTAAATAAAGTGAAACTTTTAGAAGCCATGGCAATATTTTTCGAAAGATCAAATAGAGTTGGCAGTGAGCATCAAAATACAACCGAGGAAGTTGTTCGGAGGTGTGGACTTTGTCAAGAATCAGATATGGTGCTAAAGAAAAATCGAGATAGCAAATTTATGATTGGATGATGGGGTTATCCTCAGTGTAGAAATGTTGTCTGGCTCCCTGGATCAATATCAGAAGCGGTTGTGACCACCAATACTTGCAACAATTGCACTCCTGGTCCTGTTTTCTTGTGAAAATCCAAAACCGAGTATAAAACCAGAGCTGTGATCAAAACCGAAACTGCTTTTGGAATCTTCAATATTTTTACTGCAGTAACACAAAGCAATTGGCAAGTGTTAAAATCCAGAAAATTCCCAAATTGGAATAGAGACAAAATTCAAAAAGAAAGTTTGAGCTCAGATTACCTGTTCCAAATCCAAACATCAAAGGGACCAATCCGATACTGAGCACAAAAAGTGTTTTGGCAGAGACCCCTTTTGATCTCCATAGACCAAATCCCAAACCCTAATCTGCAAAGGATAAATAGGAAAGAAAGGACACGATTGAGGGAGGGAAAAATTGGAGGCGGACCAAACCCCACAAAAGAACCCTAAATCCCAAATCAAAAACCAGTATTGGAAAGGAGGAGGAGGAGGAAGATTTAAGCTCACCTGATTCGTCGTCGCCGAAGGTGAGATTTCCGCTTGATGTCTCTCTTTGAAACCATGGATTTACGCTCTCTTTGGTTAACGTTGTTGAGCATCTGAGTTTGAGTGAGCAAGGTTGAGCGATGAGTGAGTGTCTGAGTCGGAGTGAGTGAAGTTTGGAGATATCGTGATTTCGTCGAGAGATTGAGAGAAGAGAGATTGAGAGCGAGTACGCGTTTGGGAGAGAACGAAGACGATGGTCTGTTCTTTGTTTCCATTTCTTTTTTCTTTTTTTAATTTATTTTTAAACAAAGATAAGCATTGAAACCATAATTTTTTTTTATGTTTTTAAACTTCCTAAGTTTTCATTTTTAACTTCCTAAGTTTAATAAATATTTTCTCATTTTCAATTCATATGCCATTGAGAAACCCAACAGCCAGGCGGCTGGGTTTTTTGTTGGTAAACCAACAGACCTTCATTATTGTTATTTTAGTTCCTTTTTATTTTTATTTCAATCTAGTCTGGTTTATATGTTTAAGCTGTTATTTAAATGACAACTAATGATAAATGGTCTGGTGGAGAGGGGTGGTTTCTATGGTCTTTAGTGGAGTGGGTTCGATACCTGTGTGTAGTATTTTATTTCTTTTAACATTTTTTTTGTGTTTATGTTTTATTATATTCATAGTTTCATTATCATAACATAGATTTGTTTTCTTTTAATTTCATCATTCATTCAAAACCATTTTAAACTATTAAAACCACATTTTTTTCTCGATTCAATGTCGAGCCCATTTCCATACCCGACTTGCTTTTAAGCATCGCCATCAACCTCACATAGCTTACTCTTGGGCTTTCTTACAATGAGCCGGTTCTCTTGCACTTACACTCATGCATTGCATTATTTGTTGTTTGGGCCCGATTTAGTTATTTCATGATTTTTGAATTCCCATTCGACAAAATGTACCCCATTCCCCCGATGTGTAATAATCTTGTACTGTTTTATTTCTCTATTTGTTTTAGATACTAACACAAGAATGAAATCAACCATTTCCGAAAGATCAAATAATGACTCGATCCAACGTCGAGTATTTTCTCAATAAACAAATCAATTCATTTCTCCCTCCTATTCTATTCCATTTCTTTCAAACTTTCACCAAACGCTTGATTCAACGTCAAGCCATTTTTTCTAATAAAAAACTCAAAAAATATTAATTTATAGTTAAGACTTTTTTCAATAAGATGGAAGTGGAACGTGGTGTATACCGCGCACTCCTGAGACTAGGATTCGAGATGTATATCTCGCCAATCCTAGTTCTCGCCATCATCCAAACTTATCCATTTTGTTTTTCCTCAAGCACTCATCCAAATTTCTCTTAAGCGTCCATCAATACTTGATCTATGGTCAAGTCATTTTCACAACAAAACTCAAAATACCTAATTATTATTTAACACTTTTTCAATAAAGGTGGAAATGGAACATGGTGTATACCGTGCACTCCTGAGATTAAGATTCGAGACGTATGCCTCGCCTATCTTGGTTCTCGCCATCGTCTAAAATTGTCAATGCGGTTTCTTCAAACCCTTTCTCAATCAAATTCCAAAATACTTAATTCCTATCTTAAACTCTTTCAATAAAAATGGAAATGGAACATGATGTATACCGTGCACTCCTCAGGCTAGGATTCGAGATGTATATCTCGCTCATCCAAGTTCTCGCCATCACTCAAAATACATCCAACCAATCAAACTCTTTTCTCGCCGTCGTGCGACTAATCAAAAACCTTTTTCATAAATGAAAGATATATTGTCTTAAGTGATACAAAACAATGTTTCGGCCACGATTGTTGAGTAGAGATAAATGACGCTTTTCCGAATGTAGATTTATAAATCCGTTCGATGTGTGGTATGCGTCCACTCCTCATCTGTTTTGGGTAAAATAATGTTTTCGTCGATTAATACGGTATAGCTTTCGCTAAAATCGACCAACAAACAAACATTTTTCTACCCAAAACTACGTAAGCCTTGATTTCTCTTTTGAGATACGTAGGAGCAGGATTTTTAAATCTTGTCAGGCCCACTAATAAAAAAACTTAGGTTTAGTCCTTCGTCGAAAACCCAAAAACATTTTCCTTTCTTCTATTTCTTTCTTTCCCACTTAATAAATTGAAAAGCCTAACATTTCGAACTAACACTAACGCACACAACTGACCTGATGGTTCCCGTTGAGTACAACGGACGTGAGGGGTGCTAATACCTTCCCCTCGCGTAATCGACTCCCGAACCCTGATTTGGTTGCGACGACTAATAATCATTGTCGTTTTATCTTGGGTTTTATCGATATTTCCCCTTTCCTTTTTAGGAATAAATAAAGTTCGGTGGCGACTCTGTTCAGTCCATCATTGCGAGCGTGCGATCGCGCTTCGCATAAAGTCGTATCCCCATTTTTCGAGGTGCGACACATAGTCATGAGGCCAAGAAGATATTGTGTCCAATGGGTTTGGACTATGTCAAAATACATGCATGTCATAATGATTTCATATTATATAGGAAAGAGTGTGAAAACTTGAAGGAGTTCCTGAGATGTGGGGAGTCATGTTACAAGAATAAGGACGATGGATATGAAGATGATGACTGTGTAACTAGAAAGGGTGTTCCTTCCAAGGTGGTGTGGTACCCAACGATAATTCAAAGGTTCAAAAGATTGTTTGCTAATGCAAATGGTGCAAAGAATACTAGATGACATGCAGATGAAAGATTATGTGATGGAAAAATTCGTCATGTAGCTGATTAATTGTAATGGAAGAAAATTGATACGTTATTTCCATAATTTTCCATTGAGTCAAGGAACCTTAAACTCGGACTTGCCACCGACGGAATGAACTCATTTGGTAATTTGAGTACTAACCATACTTCACTGTTTGCTTCTCTCATAATTATCTTTGTTGATGTGCATGAAGCGCAAATATATGATGTTGTCAATGATTATTTCAGGTCCAAAACAACCTGGGAACGACATATATATTTATTTAACGTTGTCATACCCCAATTTTGTTTGAACATTTTACTATTATATGAGTTTTAGTCGCATTTTATCTCTAATAAATGAGATAAGTCATTTGGTAGTGAAGTGAGAATTCAAGGGTTTACAAGCATAAGGTATCGGGTTAGAATCGACGTTTTCTCATTTTTAGTATATTTTTCTGTTTTACCTTTATTTCTATTTTTCACAAAAATAATTGTTTTTATATTTTTATTATTGTTAAATTTTTTTACCTTTAAATTTCGTTTAAATATTTTTTTGATAATATTTAGTTTTTTTTATTTTAATGGACTTTTATTGTAAAAGGAGTAAAAAACATATTTTAAAAAAATTATTATCATTATTTTCCTTTTTTTCTCATTTTCATTATTATTACTAATTATGTTAGTTTTTTATTTTTACCAAGTGGAATTATAATCCTTTACTATATCATTAGTCTAAAAAAGAGAAAATTTATTTTATCTCTTATTATCTATCTATTTTATTGCTAATATTATTGTTATAAGTTATTAAAGGAAAAATATTTATCATTATTGTAAAAATAAAACTAAGATCCCAAACATTTCAAAAATTAGAAAAATATACCTGTTTTCCAAACAAGTTTCAAGAGTTAAAAAAATCAAATCCCCATTCAAGTCAAACATTCCAAAACCAACGATCAAACACAGCTTCATTATAAAAAATCCCTCACACACACATATGGGGACAGGATAAAAAAAACTAAAAAGCCATTCCACACTAGAAAATTTCAGAAAAATGGTCTCCCTCACACACGTTTTTTTTCTAAAAAAAGAAACAAAAGAAAAAGATTCTTAACACTATCTCCGCCGTCACAGAATCAACGTTTTTTTTCATATATATTTCATTTGTAAATCAATATGTTAAGTTGGGTGTCTTAGTAATAGTTATATCTCACTCCTACCTATGATCTTTAAAAGTTGGGTCTATTATTTTTTTTCAAAGAATATCGTCAATTATTTGTAAATACAATAATAATAATAATAATAATAATAATAATAATAATAATAATAATAATAATAATAATAATAATAATAATAATAAATGTCAAAATTTTTAAATCTAACTTGTATTATTAGTTTGTACTAGACTTTTTTTATAATCAATAAATATTCAAATACAAAAAAAAAACAATTTTATTAATTGTTTTTCTAATCATGAATTTTTTCTCTTAAGTTAATTTAGGTTAGTTTTTGTAAGTATTAACATAAAAATTAAAGATTTGTTTCTCTCACCTTTTTCATTAAAATTTAAATCAAATTTTGATTAACAATTGCATGTTCCCTTATGAATAACTTTTGAATTTAATTCTAACCTTTAGATTAGGATTAATCATGATTCCAAATTAGTCCAAACCCTTCGATTTAAATTGATCAAAAGCAATTTTGATCAATTAAATCCTTTGGTTTATCTTGATAGGATTAATTCTAACGTTGTGGATCTCAAGCTTCAAGACCAGTCTTTCATGCAAGACATCTTAGCCACATCGTGCAACGGGTTATACAAGATAAACTAAAGGTCAACACTTGGTAAATACGATTCAAATTGGGCGCCATGAGCCTTAAGTAATAAGGAATGATGAGACATAGTTTCTCATATCCTTGTCTAGAGTGACTTTGTATACGGGGAGTAGGCCCTAGCTATTCAAAGCGTTCGCCCTTATTCATAGACTTTAATGCAATACGAATCGAGTAAACTACCAAGTCTTCTTCACACAAAGCAACTTCAACTCAAGGAGCAACAATGAAGACTCTTCTCCAACAACTTTTCAGTCATGAGAAGTATCATGCGCCATGAGCCTTAAGTAATAAGGAATGATGAGATGGAGTTTCTCATATCCTTGTCTAGAGTGACTTTGCATACGGGGAGTAGGCCTAGCTCTTCAAAGCATTCGCCCTTATAGACTTTAGTTTGATTCTTATCAATTAACTGTCAAGTCTCTTCATATCCCATTATCAATCAATCATTTCTTTTGCCTCGATCATCTTGCTTTCACCCCTAATGGTCTGAACTACGAAAGATATGATTTTCTTAATGCACTATAAGGATACGTAGGCAGGAGAATTCAGATTCTTCATGAGCTACCTTATTTATTAATCCTTCGTTCATCCAATCAATACCATCTTTTTGAGATCAAATATACTTTTTCTTGGTTTTCATGTACATCCTTTTAGGACGCCTAATGAAAAGTCCGCCTTGTGAACCAAGAGTTGTTTGACTTGTACCCAAACATTTAATTCACTTTGTTTTTGGTTATGACAGGAGTGGGTATGCCTAGTTTCCTCCACATCCTAGTCAATACCTCTTTTGCTCTTCGGTTCAAAATTTATTTCTTCATGGATCCAAGACAATATTTCTCTTTGATCTCGAATTTTTTGTTCCCCAACAAGTGATATATTTTTCCTTGTATTCAAACAATACTCTTTGTGGGTCCCATATACACCCTTTTAGGACATTTGTCCATCTTGTGAACCAAGAGTTTATTTTTTGCTTATATCCAAACATTTAATTCATTATTTTCGGTAAGACAATACAATGGGCATGCCTTTATTCCTCCACATCTTAGTCTGTACCTTTTTACTCTTGGATTCAAAACCAGTTTGCCTTTGTGGGTTCCCATATTACCATTATGTTGGTACAAGTTATACATTTGTATCACTTCAATCATATTGTTGAAGTTGTTTGTCTTATTAGTCCTAGTTTCCTAGGCAAACACTTCCTTATCCTTTCTTTGTTTTTGTGGTTCCAAGAACTACGATTGCTCTGACTTTCTCATTGCACAGTGAGAATACGTAGGTACGAGGATGTGAATCCTTGGCGAGCATACTCCTAATTATTCCTCCTTCCGCCTTAGGGCACCATTCATATATTTCATAATCCACTACCTACCTTCAATCATTGAACCGTTCTCCCCAATGACATACTGTTTCTTTGAAACCAAAATACATTTTTCTTTGGAATTCCATATATACCATTTTAGGACATTTGTCCATCTTTCTGCCAAGATATGTTTGGCTTGTACCCAAACACTTAATTCATTCTTTTAGTCATGACAATACAATGGGTATGCCTTTGTCCCTTCACATCTTAGTCGTGCCACCTTTACTCTTGAGCTACAAATACGACTTAACATATGGATTCCAATATAGCTTTACCTTTGGTTTCAAACTACACCTCTTCAATCACTTGTTACCAAAACACCGTTCTGTGACTTTGGTAACTTCATTCCGTTCATCTCTATGATGCATTCATATTCTACCTTCATTCACTTCACGTGATATACTCTTGTTTTAAGCCAAATACACTATCCTTTGTGCTCCAGTTTTGTCAGCTTGTGAACCAAGAGTTGTTTGACTTGTACCCAAACATTTAATTCATTCTTTTTTGGTAAGACAACATAGTGGGTATGCCTAGTTTCCTCCATGTCTTAGTATATGCCAGTTTTGCTCTTGGGTTCATATTTTCATCCTTTTTTGGATTTCAAACAACATAATCCTTTGGTTCAGACCATACCTTGATCACAATTCTTTTCATCTCCTACCATTAGTCCTTTGAACTACAAAGCTCTGAATTCCTCATTGCACTATGAGGATATGTAGGCATGAAGGCTCTAATCCTCACTAAGCATTTTATCTATTTCTTTCCTTTTCCCCCATTCTATCGTGAGTAATCTTTAGATCACACATATTCGAGCGAGAATAATCAAAATGGTTCCCTGGAGTACCATGGATGTAAGGGGTGCTAATACCATCCCCTTGCATAACTGACTTCCTTACCCAACATATCTCTTTCCCCTGGGTTTTATCAATGTTTTCACTTTCCTTCGGGAATAAATAAAGTACGGTGGCGACTCTGTTGTATGTTCGAGCGTGTGATACATTAAGGTATATTTCCGCTAGCTTCAGCTGGTGACTCTGTTGGGAGGTTTGCTTGTAGTTAGGGGTCTCTTCTTGAGCATCCCCAGCTTCAGCTGGCGACTCTGCTGGGGAGTTTGCTTATAGTTGAGGGGTCTCTTCTTGAGCATCTCCAACTTCAGCTGGCGACTCTGTTGGGGATACTTCACTACTTGGAGTACTTCCTAGTCGCTAAAAGGAGTCGAGCCTAGTTTTGGTTTTTTCCTCGCTAGTTTTAAGTGGTTATCATTATACCTTACTCGCTTTATGTTATTCGTCATGTATATTATTATTGTTATGTTCCCGTATTCTGGATATCTGTATATGTTGTTGTTGGGTTGGGATGATGATACATAAGAGAGAAGCTATATACCAGAGCTTGAGTACATACACAGGATAACAATGTGACTAGAGTCGTGTTTGACCTCCGTGGAGTTATTCTCCGCGATCATCGTTGACACGAGACGCCGCACCTAGAGTCATTCTGTGACCCATTCATGCTTTGATTTATAGTCCCATTGATACAAATTCATTATCCATTTGATCAAGTCATTCTATGACCCATTAAGTCCAGTTCATTCATTCATTCAAAGAAAGTCAAGCAATTACACCTTACACATGAGCTCATGCATCAAAACAAAGAAAAAAAACCATTTCTGCGTAATGGTAATCGGTTACCATATATTGGTTAATCGATTAACCTGCTTCCAGTAGCCAAAAAAGACCATTCTGCGTGATGTTAATCTGTTACCATATATTGCTTAATCGATTAACCCAAGACAGTGAGCCCAAATGCTGCATTTTTCAGCAGTAATACAGTTTCATTTGCACTCCAAACCAGTTCTAATGCTTGCATCAATAAACATTGAAATATTTACATAATTATGCAGTAACCAATCATATCATTCATGCATTGGACCAAGCTCCTAACACTTCAATTCACCAAACTTCTCAACATTTGCGAGTTACTCATAACAATCCCAAGCTAACTCCATACCACTTCAACTAACTCATGCCTCATTTAGCCAATTCCAAAGTCTTCTCAGGTAGAAGTTACAAGCTAATATTCTCAAAGTCTTCTTATCTTTCAAAGATGCCCCAGGCAGGTAGATATGACTTTTGAGAAAATATTTGATATCAAAATACCATGGCTTTTCATCTCTGACTTCTTCAACAGCGAACACATGAGTTGGCCTATCAAGATGCATCACAGTCAAATTAGGAACTTCATTCCAAAATTTCACCACAATCATGGAAGCCAACGTTGCAAGAGCATTTTCCATCAGGTTTTCATCTTGAGGGATATTATGAAACTCAACTTTTGTAAAGAAAGTTGATATCCTCCTCGCATAATCTCTATATGGTATCAAGTCGGGTTGGTTCGTCTCCCATTCGCCTTTGATCTAATTCACAACCAAAGTTGAATCTCCATAGACATCAAGATATTTAATTCTGAAATCAATGGCCTCTTCAAGCCCCGTAATGCAAGCTTCATACTCATCCATATTGTTTGTACACTTGAAGGTCAATCTAGCTGTAAATGGAATATGAGTGTCATGAGGAGTAATAATCACTGCCCCAATGGCATTACCATACGAATTAACAGCTCCATCAAATACCATGCCCCAACGGGAACCAGGTTCTGGCCCTTCTTCAAGCAATGGTTCATCACAATCTTTTATCTTTAAGTACAAAATCTCTTCATAAGGAAAATCATACTGCACTGACTGATAATCTTCAATCGGTTGGTCAGCCAAATGGTCAGCCAAGACACAACCTTTGATGGCTTTCTGGGATCGGTATTCAATATAATACTCAGATAACAACATCTGCCAACGGGAAATCCTCCCAGTTAAAGCAGACTTCTCAAAAATATACTTGATTGGATCCATTTTGGATATCAACCAAGTAGTATGATTCAACATATAATGGCGCAGATACTTAGCATCCCAAGCCAATGCACATCATGTCTTTTCAAGCATAGAATATTGAGTCTCATAGTCGGTGAACTTCTTACTGAGGTAGTAAATTGCATATTCTTTCTTTCCATATTCATCTTGCTGACCAAGAACACAACCCATACTTTCTTCAAGCACATTCAATTACATGATCAAGGGTCTTCCTTCAACAGGCGGAGACAAAATCGGAGGCTCAAGCAGATACTCCTTGATACTATCAAAAGCTTCATGGAAATCTTCGGTCCAATCACAAGATTGATCATTCCGAAGAAGATTGAAAATAGATGCACATGTAGCAGTCATATGCGATATAAATCTTGATATATAGTTCAAGCGGTCGAGAAAATCTCTGACTTGCTTCTCAGTTTTGGGCGCATGCATCTCTTGTATTGCTTTGACATTGGCAGGATCAATTTCAATACCCTTCTCGCTGACAATTAAGCCCAACAACTTACCAGAACGAACACCAAAAGAACATTTATTCGGATTCTAGTGGAGTTTATACTTCCTCAAACAGTGGAATAACTTCAATAAATGTTCAACATGTTCTTCTTAATTACTTGATTTGGCAATCATGTCATCAACATAGACTTCAATCTCTTTATGCATCATATCTTGAAAAAGAGTGGTCATAGCTCTCTGGTATGTTGCACCGACATTCTTTAAACCGAAAGGCATCACTCTATAACAAAATGTTCCCCAGGGTGTAATGCATATGGTCTTCTCCCTATCTTCAGGTGCCATCTTGATTTGATTATAACCGGAAAATCCATCCATAAACGAAAATAATTTGAATTTAGTTGTATTGTATACCAACATATCAATGTGTGGCAGAAGAAAATCATCTTTTGGACTGGCTTTATTCAAATATCTATAATCAACACACATGCGGACTTTCCCATATTTCTTTGGAACATGCACAATATTATATCCAGAGGTAACAAGAAAACCAACATCAATCTGCTTTTGCATTTCCTCTTTGATTTTCACTGCCATATCATGATGAGCTCTTCTCAATTTCTGTTTGACAGACAAGTATTTTGGCTTTAACGACAGTCTATGCTTCACAATCTTAGAATCCAACCCAGGCATGTCTTGATAGGACCAAGAAAACACATCTGAATATTTGCGAAGAAGATCAATCAACCCTTTCTTAGCTTCTGGACACAGTTGAGACCCAATCTTGACTTCCTTCACATCGTCCTCGGAACCCAAGTTGACTAATTCAACCTGCTCTTCAAACGGCTGAATGGCTTTTTCCTCGTACTCAAGCAAACGGGGGAACTCATCAGATACTTCTTCATCCTCAATTTCTTCCTCAGCTTCAAACACAGGGAAATCAAAGTTTGGAGAGGGAGTATGATCATTATATTCAATGGGTTTGAGAACCAACCTGCATAATGATTTGATATTTTGATTTTAGAAAAATGGAGTGCAAACAAATATTATGCAGATGGAAGATTATTATTTATTTATGTTTTTTGTGATCACCATTTTCAGAAAAAGCAAAAAGTAAAACTAAAACAACATAGATGTGGATGAATAAAATTATATTTTATTGATGATAATCAGAAAAATGCCCAACAATGTACACTTCTCCCTTAAGCATAGGAGACAGTTTTTTCTTAAAATAGTAAAACAAATTACTTAGAACGATGAATGACAGTAGGAACGTCAACAACAACCCAATTGTTGCAAGTCTGGCGATGCGTTACAAAGTTGTTGCAAACTTCGTCTTCATCACCATTGTCCTCAATAATGGCAGCTGAGTGTTGACCATTCTCATGAATGAACCCTCCATTGCGGAAAATTGGTTGCATAACCTTGACATTGGCGTTGAATGGACCTGGTTGAAATCCTAGCCTGGCTCTTTTCTTGTTCTCAGCGACCTCCACAACACGGCCCCACTTATCAATGTTGCCAGCCTAAATAGCCTCTTGTGCATCTTTCAAAGAAGACATGGGTGTCCCAATTTTCTTTATTTCATCAATAACAAATAAGGCCTGGAACGGCGTTCCAACCTCCTCTTTAGCATCAACATACGTGAAAGATGACAAATGGCTCACCAATAATACCTTCTCCCCACCAACAACGACAAGCTTGCCGTTCTTCACAAATTTCAGCTTTTGGTGTAGAGTAGACGTCACAACTCCAACTTCATGAATCCATGGTATTCCCAACAAGAAGTCGTAGGCCGGATGGATATCCAACACTTCGAAAGTAATTTGGAAATCACTTGGACCTATCTTCACTGGAAGGTTCACTTCTCCAATGACAGTTTTACGAGAACTCGAACGCTTTAACAATTACGTTGTTATACCTCATCGAGGCGCCTTGGTAAGAGAGTCTTGACAAAGTTAACTTCGGAAACATGTTTAATAATGATCGATGTCAACCAACACATTGGACAAAGCGTCCTCCTTATAATTCATCGGAATATGCAATGCCAAATTGTGATTCCTGCCTTCCTCGGGAAGCCCTTTATCACAGAAGCTCAAGTTGTTACAAGAAGTGATGTTGGAAACAATATGGTCAAAATGATCCACAGTAACGTCATGTTCAACATAGGCCTGTTCCAACAAATTTTGTAATACTTCTCTGTGCGCTTCAGAATTCATTAGCAAGGATAACATAAAGATCTTTGATGGAGTATGGAGCAGTTGTTCCATAACATTGAATTCACTTCTCTTGATTAACCTTAACACCTCATCATCATCGTTAGTCTTCAATTTGCTGGATTCACCAGACTGACACATTGGAGCACTAACCGGATTCACTACAGGAACTTCTGCCTTCTTCCCCACGAAAACATCTTCACACTCTTGGGAAAAACTGGATTGGACACACGACCACTACGGGTCACCTTCGTAATATCTGTAATATTTACCACTGAGTCTACAACTGGTAGAGGAACCTCTTGACCATTCTTTATTACAGTGGCATTATATTGGTATCGCACAGCTTTATCAGATGCATAAGGGATATAGCTCGCTAACCGTATTACCGACGGTGATATAAATCTATTGACATTATTATTGTTGCTGCTATTAAACTGAATGACTACCCATTCATAGGTCTTGAAAACTGGTACAATGACATTCACATCATCTCTCATATCCATCGACTGTTGAATATGGATTACATTCTCATCTATCACCTTCTGGATATCTCTTTTGACGATCATACACCCATGGGGGTTCACACTACAAATGACACGCCCATCATGGTTATGTTCACAATCACTAATCAAACACAAAGTTCTATGCATTTCCACTAGAGACCTCCGAATACGTCTCACATCAAAAACTCTAAAATTCCATGGACAGCCGTCCACCATGTTGACAGAAGCGTTACCATGAGCAGGCAACAAATTGGCTTTCATATTAGGCGTTTTATCCTCAAAGGACACCATACCACTCTTCACAAGCTTCTGAACTGCGTACTTTAGTGGATATTAATTCTCTATATCATGACCAGGGGCTCCCTGGTGAAAAGCACAACGAAGATCAGGCTTGAACCACCATGGTAGTGACTCAGAATTTGTGGAGGGTTTCTTGGTTGAATAAGATTCTTGAGTACCAAAGACGGGTACAACTCTGCATATGTCATAGGAATAGGGTCAAAGCAGACCTTCTTCCTCTCAAAGTTTTGTTGGTGATGATTGTTGTTGTTGTTGAAATTGGTTCTTTATTGCGGTTGTTATTGATGTTGCTGATGTTGTTGTTGAATTGGAACTGATTGATTGTTGGAATTGTTGGAAAAAACTAGAATTATTGAAGAAACTTGGTGCTGATATTGACGGGGTTGAGAACTTTTTCTAACATGAGGCCTCCTCTTCCTCCCCACTAATACTGAATTAGTTTCTCCCTCCTTCCTCTTAGAGAAACTCCCACCATACTTCTTGCTAGCTAAAGCCTCTTCTTTAGATAAACGTGCTTCACGAACTCCATCTTCTAGCCTCATCCCCATGTTTACCATTTCGGTAAAATCATTGGGAGCACTTGCAATCATACGTTCGTAATAAAACGAACTCAACGTTTTCAAGAAGATCTTAGTCATCTCCTTCTCTTCAAGAGGCAGACTTATCTGAGCACCTAATTCTCTCCATCTCTGGGCATATTCCTTAAATGTCTACTTATCCTTCTGAGACATAGACCTCAACTGGTCCCTATCAGGTGCCATATCCACATTATACTTATACTGCTTCACAAAGGCCTCACCCAAGTCGTTGAAAGTATGGATGCTTGCACTGTCCAGGCCCATATTGAAGGAGAAGGGCGACCCAAAATGCAGCGGAATTTAAAATTTCTCCTTTAATGATCCTTACGAATGGGCATGATCAGTGATAGAATCGTTGCCTCTTGTGGCGATTGTAACCTTTGCGCAGATCTACGGAGTGATCACAAACGTTGAACGATGACAACGCCTCTACTCAGTCCACATGAACGGATTCCTTTAATCTCAGTGCTAGCTGCTACGAATGAAGGCTTTAAGTGAGAGAGAGAGAGAGAGAAACAAAATTGCAACTGCTCAATTCTTCTACACAAGGGTTTTATTTATAGAACCACTTGTGTGGGCTTCAAGCTAAAAAAGCCCACTTAAGTGTATGTGGCCCATATCTTATAATATGCCAAATTCACTTAAGCGCGTGGTACCTTACCATATTTCATATTCTACTTAAGTACACCATACGTTACGATGTTCTTTAGTTACTCTATCTCTCATCAATCCGTCCTTTGTGTGTGACCCTGTAAGTTTTCGCGGCATTGGCAATTATATTAAATCACGTATTTAACATAATAAACAGTGAGCGGTATCTAGCAACACATCACTGCTACCCAAGACACGAAAATGTCATGTGATCTGACAAATCCTTCTGTGATAATACTAATGTGCACAATTACCCTTTTGCCCTTATGTCTATATTGAACACAAGACATAGACCGTGTCATCCTTGTCCAGTTCAATATTGGGCCCATAGACATTTATCCTGTTACGCAGGATGGGCAAATTCCATCTAGGTCACTCATGTCCCTTAGCATGCTTCGTGGAGTACCCATCAACTGTCTTTATGGGCATCCAATTACGGACAATATTTGATCAGCAATAAGGCACTCAACTCTACATCTAGGGTCCATAGTGGTTTCAGGTCGAGGGGTGGTATACACCATTATCACCATGAGAATAACTTATGACACTTTGCATAACATTCTATATAGTATTCTCATAGCGGGTCAATCCAGTATAAATATTACTCTTAATATTCATACCTATGTTTAAGACTTTATAACTCTTTATCCATGATCCATGAGATGTGATCATCAGTCTATAAACATAACAGTCTTCATGCTTTAATGTTATCCCACTTCACAATAAAGCTCGACTACGGATACTTTAAGAATAGTGTCCTTATGTTTGATGTGATCTCATGATTAAGTCATACTTGATACATTAAACAGACTAGCTATTCTAGGGACTTTATTAAACAAACATAATAAAGAAAAAGCCTTTTATTATTAATAAATAATTCGATACAAGTACCAAAAGTATTGGCCTATAGGGCTTACACCAACACATATATCATCTCAAGGCAGCTCTAGTTAAACTGTCTTGGAAATAGTGAATCAACAATTGATCATTATCAGTTTGAGTACACATTTTCCTAGCATACATAACAAGATGGCTCAGCGGACAAGTATTCCCTTTCTACTTTTCAAAGTCGGGGACCTTGAATTTCACAGAAATCTTGACATTAGGGACTAAGCAGAGTTCAGTAGCACTCTTCCCAAACAAATCTTTCCCTCTCAGAGTCTTCAACTCTTTACGCAACTCGAGGAATTGATCTTTCATCTCATCCATCTTCTCGTATACATCTGGACCCTCAGACGACTCAGAGTGAAAGATAGTGTCTTCAACACGAGGAAGAGTGTGAACAACAGGAGGTGGAACTGACATGACCAGGCTAAATGCCGACAGAGAAACAAAGGTGGATGAATACCCTTCTGGCATAAAATTTGGTGGCATTCCCCAAGGAAATCCAGAAGACATAGTAGGATTGGGTTGACTGGCAGCAACAACTAGAACAGTTGAAGAAGCAATCCCAAAAATAACATTCCTTTGAGGAGGAGGTGTTGCAGGAGATGGTGACGACTAAATCTGAGCAGTAATCATAGATTCCATTAGCATTGTAAGTCAGGCAGTCTCATCATTCAGCTCTTTGTTCTCTTTCTCTAGATGCTCCATTATCTTTGATTGATTAGCACGAGTATTATAGCGGTGAGTCAGCTTGGCTGATGCACAGAAGAAGAACTAATAAGACATCTGGCAGAAGAAACCTGATATGCAAATGATGCATGTAATGCATGTTGGTGTAAGCCCTAGAGGCCAATACTTTTGGTACTTGTATCGAATTATTTATTAATAATAAAAGGCTTTTTCTTTATTACGTTTGTTTAATAAAGTCCCTAGAATAGCTAGTCTGTTTAATGTATCAAGTATGACTTAATCATGAGATCACATTAAACATAAGGACACTATTCTTAAAGTATCCGTAGTCGAGCTTTAGTGTGAAGTGGGATAACATTAAAGCATTAAGACTATTATGTTTGTAGACTGATGATCACATCTCATGGATCATGGATAAAGAGTTATCAAGTCTTAAACATAGGTATGAATATTAAGAGTAATATTTATACCAGATTGACCCGCTATGAGAATACTATATAGAAAGTTATGCAAAGTGTCATAAGTTATTCTCATGGTGATAATGGTGTATACCACTCTTCGACCTGAAACCACTATGGACCCTAGATGTAGAGTCGAGTGCTTTATTGCTGATCCAACATTGTTCGTAACTGGATAACCATAAAGACAGTTGATGGGTACTCCACGAAGCATGCTAAGGGACATGAGTGACCTAGATGGAATTTGCCCATCCTGCGTAATAGGATAAATGTCTATCGGCCCAATATTGAACTGGACAAGGATGACACGGTCTATGCCTTGTGTTCAATATAGACATAAGGGCAAAAGGGTAATTATACACATAATTATTATCACAGATGGTTTTGTCAGATCACATGACATTTTCGTGTCTTGGGTAGCAGTGATGTGTTGCTAGATACCGCTCACTGTTTATTATGTTAAATGCGTGATTTAATATAATTGCCAACGTCACGAAAACCTACAGGGTCACACACAAAGGACGGATTGATGAGAGATAGAGTAACTAAGGAATACCGTAAGGTACGGTGCCCTTAAGTGAATTATAGAACATCGTAAGGTACGGTGTACTTGAGTAGAATACGAAATATGGTAAGGTACCATGGGCTTAAGTGATTTTGGGCATATTATAAGATATGGGCCAAAATACACTTAAGTGGGCTTTTAGCTTGAAGCCCACACAAGTGGTTCTATAAATAGAACCCTTGTGCAGAAGCATTCATTGCGGTTGCATTATTTTCGTTTTCTCTCTCTCTCTCTCTCTCTCTCTCTCTCTTACTCACAGCCTTCATTCGTACCAGCTAGCACTGAGATTGAAGGAACCCGTTCGTGTGGACTGAGTAGAGACGTTGTCATCGTTCAACGTTCGTGATCGCTTCGTGGATCTGCATCAAAGGTTTTGATCGTCACAAGAGATCTGCACCAAAGGTTTCAATCGTCACAAGAGGTAAATATTCTATCACTGATCATGACCGTTCGTAAGGATCTCTAAAGGAGAAAATTTTATTTTCCGATGCATTTTGGACCGCAATTCTCCTTCAGTGGTATCAGAGCCACTTACGAAACCATGAATCGTATATGTGTTTAATTTCTGTATTAATATGATTAAAAGACAGAATGAATCAATTAATTAAACGGGCAATTAAATTTGGCATCATGAGTGTACGAGTTGGATGATTGATGTTGACTATGCTTCGGAATCCGACATTAGTATGGTGAAGCAGCGATACATCGATCGTCCATAGGTTACGCAATTGAGACCGATCAACTTATATATGATATAAGTAATCCTAATGCAAAATATGGTATATGTGATATACTGTTTCTGTTTCGTTCATTCAAACACTAAATGATTGTTTTCCTTTGAGCGATCAATGGTCATTTGCTTCGGAATCCGACATTAGTATGGTGAAGCAATGACCTGTTGATCAATCATACTGAATCAACAATCAAGGTGTGTTTGGCGGTCTGAAATTGGCGCATTAGAGTTGGTGACGGTGCAAGGGTTGTGCCGTCAGAGAGTTGTGAATTTAGGGCTTTTGGAACACGTCTGTTGACTATTTCAAAAGTTCTGTTATTTTGGTCGTGACGCTCGTGACAAGCTTGTAACGAGCGTAACATGATGGGCGTGACGGTCGTCACATTCACAAGTCCAGAAAACTAGGCGTTTCTGTTTTTGGCCCTGTGACGGTCGTAACGTGTTTTGTGTGACGGTCGTCACACTCACATGGCCTGTGACAGTCGTCACACTCACAGAGTCAAAATTTTGGGGTTTCTATTTTTGTGCATACGCAAGAGTTGTGTTGATGCAAAAACAATGTCCATTTCAAGAGTTGTGTTGAACCACCGTCCGCTGACCGGGCAACGGAACCCCCGGCTAACTCTGCGTAGTGTGATCGGTTGCCGAAATTTGATTTGGTTTTAATTAATTAAAGGAAATAAAAATTAATAATAATAATGTGTTTGTTATTATTGTCTTGTGGTGATCAGTTATGGCCTTAGTTATCCTTTATTTTGTTTTGAGTTTTTTAAATACGACCTGCGTGTCGTGCCTCTCCTTTTGATCTCTTAATGTAACTTCTTTTCTCATCTCAAACCCTCGTATGTAAAACGAGTTTCTTCTGGAATGTAATACTGTGAAGAAAGAGAAGAAGACAATGTTATGAAGAAAGAGAAGAATTCAAGATCAAAGGAGGACAACCTTGAAGATCTTGCTTGGGGAAGCTTAGAGAAGAATTCAATACTAAAGGAGGACAACCTTGAAGATCTTGCTTGGAGAAGCTTAGATCGTTATTAGGTTAGCTTAGGTTCTCTCATTGGCTTGGGAGAACAATTGCGCTAGGGGCCATAACTGTTTCATTTTATTTGTATGTATGTTGATGCATGTGAATATATGTTGATGCATGTGAGAGACGATTTATATGATAAATAAGCCGGTGAGATCAGAACAATTGCAATTCCCTCAAACTAAAATATTAAGTTTATGCTTTCCAAGTCTTAGCACTCATCAAGACTAGTATCGAATAATGTAGGTTTCGCCAACGCGAGGTGCATGTTCTATATTAGTAAGGTGCGATGAGATAATAGTAATATCCAATTGCTAAAACAATGGGTCAAACTTAACTAAATAAATATATAATAAGATTATATATGTTTAGAAGCAAGAGTTGGAATGATCCATATGATGGATTGGAATAAGGAGTTATTCACCCAACTGAAATTTTCGAGAGTTGTATGAGATACAATTGGAAGGAGTTCCTACCTAAATAACCTAGTTTTGTGTAATCCGCCTACGCGGACTTAGAACGAAGTGAAATATGGATCTCGACCCACTAGAAAATCTTCCAACGGGATTTTCCGAATCAAATGATGAGGGTCATTTGTTTTGAGTAAAATAGTGGGAGCATATTTGATTAAAGGCCTAATTAAATATGTCAATGATACTTATATTTCCATTAATTCTTATGTAGATTACCATGACAACAAACACCTCTAATAACATATTGCGATCAATCCTTGACAAGGAAAAATTGTCTGGGACAAATTTCCTGGATTGGCACCGAAACCTGAGGATTGTCCTTAAACATGATAAAAAGCTGTATGTCTTGGAGACTCCTGTTCCTGAAGAGGAACCTCCTAGTTCTGCACCTAAGGCAGAAAGAGATGCTTATAAAAAGCATGTCGATGATGCCAATGAAACTGCTTGTCTCATGCTAGCTACCATGAACTCAGAATTGCAAAAGCAACATGAGAACATGTCAGCGTTCGATATGATCGAACACCTGAAGTTGCTCTATCAAGAGCAAGCAAGGCATGAGAGGTTTGAGATTTCAAAAGCCCTTTTTCAAATCAAGTTAGCTGAGGGAGCCCCTGTAAGTCCCCATGTGCTCAAGATGATTGGGTATGTGGAAAACCTTGAAAGGTTGGGTTTTCCCCTCGGAAAGGAACTTGCGACTGATTTGATCTTGCAATCGTTGCCAGAAAGATTCAGTCAATTTGTCCTAAATTTCAACATGAATGATATGGATAAATCTCTTCCTGAACTGCTAGGCATGTTGAGAACAGCTGAGCAGAATCTGAAGATAAAAGGGAAGTCCATTCTGATGATCGGAAATGGAAAGAGACAGAACAAAAGGCCTACCAAGCAGGGTGATAAAGGGAAGGGCAAGGAAGTTGCCAAACCCAGACCCACTGTTGCTGCTTTGAAGCCTAGAGGAGGCATAGCAAAGGCAGACACCTGCTTCCATTGCGGTAAGACCGGACACTGGAAGAGAAACTGCCCAAAGTACCTGGAAGATACGAAGAATGGAGTAGAGACTTCAACTTCAGGTATTTTTGTTATTGAAATAAATTTATCTACTTCTGCATCATGGGTATTAGATACTGGATGTGGTTCTCACATTTGTACAAATGTGCAGGGGCTAAAAGGAAGTAGAGATTTGGCAAAAGGTGAAGTTGACCTACGAGTTGGCAATGGAGCAAAGGTTGCTGCTTTGGCCGTAGGAACTTATGTATTAACTTTACCTAGTGGTTTAATAATTCAGTTAGAGAACTGCTATTATGTACCTGCAATTAGCAGGAATATTATTTCCATTTCTTGTTTGGACAAGTTTGGTTTTTCATTTATAATAAAGAACAATTGTTGCTCAATTTATTTGAATGATATATTCTATGCTACTGCACAAATGAGCAATGGACTATATGTCCTTGATCTCGAAATGCCTATATATAACATTAATACTAAAAGGATGAAACCTAATGAGTTAAATCCAACTTACCTTTGGCATTGTCGATTAGGCCACATAAATGAGAAACGCATTTCCAAACTCCATAAAGATGGACTCTTGGACTCTTTTAATTATGAATCATATGAGACATGCAGATCTTGTTTAATTGGAAAGATGACAAAGTCTCCATTCACAGGAAAAGGTGAAAGAGCGAATGATCTTTTGGGCCTAATACATACTGATGTATGTGGACCACTGAACATACCAGCCAGAGGATGTTTTCAGTACTTCATCACATTTACTGATGATTTCAGTAGATATGGTTATGTGTATTTAATGAAACACAAATCAGAGTCCTTTGAAAAGTTCAAGGAATTCAAGAATGAAGTACAAAACCAACTAGGTAAGAATATTAAAACTCTTCGATCAGATCGAGGTGGTGAGTATTTAAGCCTAGAGTTTGATGACCATCTGAAAGAGTGTGGGATCTTATCCCAACTTACTCCTCCTGGAACACCCCAATGGAATGGTGTATCTGAGAGAAGAAATCGAACCCTGTTAGACATGGTCCGATCCATGATGAGTCACGCCGATCTTCCAAACTCCTTTTGGGGACATGCACTATTGACAACAGCTTACACACTTAACCGTGTTCCATCCAAAAAGGTTGAGAAGACACCATATGAGATATGGAGTGGTAAGAAACCACATATGTCTTACATGAAGATTTGGGGTTGTGAGGTTTATGTGAAACGACAAATTTCAACTAAGTTTGAGCCCAAATCTGACAAATGCTTATTTGTGGGGTATCCTAAAGAAACAAAAGGGTATTACTTCTACAATCCTTCTGAGGGCAAAGTGTTTGTCGCTCGAACTGGAGTTTTCCTAGAAAAGGATTTTATTTTCAAAGGAACCAGTGGGAGGAAAGTAGAGCTTGAAGAAATTCAAGAACCACAAAGCATAGATACACCTATGGAGGAATTAGAGCAGGAAACACAAGAAATTGTGGAAGAGCAACCTGCTCAAGTAGAACAAAACCAGCGTAGGTCAAGCAGGATACGTCAACTACCTGAGAGATGTGGATATCTCATAACTGATCAAGGTGATGTATTACTCATGGACCAAGATGAGCCTGTGACCTACCAAGAGGCCATAACTGGTCCCGAGTCTGGGAAGTGGCTAGAAGCCATGAAATCTGAAATAGATTCCATGTACACAAACCAAGTTTGGACCTTGGTAGAGCCTCCTGTAGGAGTTAACCCTATAGGATGCAAGTGGGTCTTCAAAAAGAAGACTGACATGGATGGTAAGGTACATACCTATAAGGCAAGACTGGTTGCAAAAGGATATAAACAAATTCATGGGATTGACTATGATGAAACCTTTTCACCAGTTGCAATGCTTAAATCTGTTCGGATTTTACTTGCTATCGCTGCATATCATGATTATGAAATATGGCAGATGGATGTCAAAACTGCTTTCCTTAATGGAAATCTTCTTGAGGATGTATACATGACACATCCTGAAGGATTTGACATACCAGAGGAAGCCCAAAAGATATGTAAGTTACAAAGACCAATCTATGGATTGAAGCAAGCTTCCAGAAGCTGGAATCTTCGTTTTGATGAAACAGTAAAACAATATGGATTCATCAAGAACGAAGATGAGCCTTGTGTCTACAAGAAGGTTAGTGGGAGCATGATCGTTTTCCTGGTATTATATGTAGATGACATATTACTCATCGGAAACGATATCCCTACCCTACAACAAGTAAAGTCTTGGTTGGGGAAATGCTTTTCTATGAAGGACCTAGGTGAAGCAGCCTATATATTAGGAATCAGAATCTATAGAGATAGATCACAAAAACTGCTTGGACTAAGTCAGAGTACATACATAGACAAAGTGTTGAGACGCTTTAATATGCATGATTCCAAGAAAGGATTCATACCTATGCAACATGGCCTGTGTCTATCAAAAACACAATCCCCTTTAACTAAGGAAGAAATGGATCGCATGAATAAGATTCCATATGCATCTGCAATAGGATTTATCATGTATGCCATGTTATGTACTCGACCAGATGTCTCGTATGCTTTAAGTGCAACGAGTAGGTACCAATCTGATCCTGGTGATGCTCACTGGGTAGCGGTCAAGAATATCCTTAAGTATTTGAGAAGGACTAAGGACTCATTCTTGATATATGGAGGTCAGGAAGAGTTGGCTGTAATTGGATACACCGATGCTAGCTTCCAGACAGATAAGGATGACTTTAGATCGCAATCTGGTTATGTGTTTTGCTTAAACGGTGGCGCTGTGAGCTGGAAAAGTTCAAAGCAAGATACAGTTGCTGATTCTACAACCGAGGCCGAGTATATTGCTGCCTCAAGTGCAGCAAAGGAAGCTGTTTGGATCAAAAAGTTCATTAGTGAACTTGGCATAGTTCCTAGCATTGTGGATCCCATTGGTCTCTACTGTGATAACAATGGTGCTATCGCACAAGCCAAGGAGCCTAGATCTCACCAACGATCCAAACACATACTTAGGCGTTATCATCTCATTCGAGAGATAATAGATAGAGGAGATGTGAAAATATACAGAGTACCTACACTTGACAATATTGCTGACCCACTGACAAAGCCTCTTGCACAGCAGAAGCATGATGGCCATACTAGATCTATGGGTATTAAGGGTATGCCTGATTGGCTCTAGTGCTAGTGGGAGATTGTTGGTGTAAGCCCTAGAGGCCAATACTTTTGGTACTTGTATCGAATTATTTATTAATAATAAAAGGCTTTTTCTTTATTACGTTTGTTTAATAAAGTCCCTAGAATAGCTAGTCTGTTTAATGTATCAAGTATGACTTAATCATGAGATCACATTAAACATAAGGACACTATTCTTAAAGTATCCGTAGTCGAGATTTAGTGTGAAGTGGGATAACATTAAAGCATTAAGACTATTATGTTTGTAGACTGATGATCACATCTCATGGTTCATGGATAAAGAGTTATCAAGTCTTAAACATAGGTATGAATATTAAGAGTAATATTTATACCGGATTGACCCGCTATGAGAATACTATATAGAAAGTTATGCAAAGTGTCATAAGTTATTCTCATGGTGATAATGGTGTATACCACTCTTCGACCTGAAACCACTATGGATCCTAGATGTAGAGTCGAGTGCTTTATTGCTGATCCAACGTTGTCCGTAACTGGATAACCATAAAGACAGTTGATGGGTACTCCACGAAGCATGCCAAGGGACATGAGTGACCTAGATGAATTTGCCCATCCTGCGTAACAGGATAAATGTCTATCGGCCCAATATTGAACTGGACAAGGATGACACGGTCTATGCCTTGTGTTCAATATAGACATAAGGGCAAAAGGGTAATTATACACATAATTATTATCACAGATGGTTTTGTCAGATCACATGACATTTTCGTGTCTTGGGTAGCAGTGATGTGTTGCTAGATACCGCTCACTGTTTATTATGTTAAATGCGTGATTTAATATAATTGCCAACGTCACGAAAACCTACAGGGTCACACACAAAGGACGGATTGATGAGAGATAGAGTAACTAAGGAATACCGTAAGGTACAGTGCCCTTAAGTGAATTATAGAACATCGTAAGGTACGGTGTACTTGAGTAGAATACGAAATATGGTAAGGTACCATGGGCTTAAGTGATTTTGGGCATATTATAAGATATGGGCCAAAATACACTTAAGTGGGCTTTTAGCTTGAAGCCCACACAAGTGGTTCTATAAATAGAACCCTTGTGCAGAAGCATTCATTGCGGTTGCATTATTTTCGTTTTCTCTCTCTCTCTCTCTCTCTTACTCACAACCTTCATTCGTACCAGCTAGCACTGAGATTGAAGGAACCCGTTCGTGTGGACTGAGTAGAGACGTTGTCATCGTTCAACGTTCGTGATCGCTTCGTGGATCTGCATCAAAGGTTTTGATCGTCACAAGAGATCTGCACCAAAGGTTTCAATCGTCACAAGAGGTAAATATTCTATCACTGATCATGACCATTCGTAAGGATCTCTAAAGGAGAAAATTTTATTTTCCGCTGCGTTTTGGACCGCAATTCTCCTTCAATGCAATGTTTTGATTATTTTTAATTTCAAGGAATATATGAAGTCTTATTTGAAAATCTATTTAATTAATAATAACAATTCAATTGACTATAAAATCTCTTTTCATTCATAAAATTGGAAGGATTACACTAAGTACAATTTCAGAAACCAAAGTACAAATACAAGAGAAAAGGAAAACATCATCCTAAGGATCCCTAGCAACTGCATCAGAAGATCTGGCTATGGGTGCATACTTCCCTCGGATGCGTCAAATCTCAGACTCAAAGGATGTCTTCATCTGAGCCTTCTCAAGGACAAGATGGTCAACAATCTTCTTCCAAGAACCAGAAGGCTGAGGCATACTAGAGGAATATAAACCCTTTGGCTCTCTCTGTCTCTTCACTGCATGGTCTTCAAGAATCTCAATAAGTGCATCCTTGTCCTTAGACTCAAGTTGTAACTCTTCATGCTTTCGGCTCAAAGCATGGAACCGCTCTTCCCACATATCTCTCTCTTGCTTCATCTTGGCGAGTGCGTCTTCCAACTCCTTTACATCTTGGTTAAGGAGAGTTGATGGCTCAGCCACAACCACATACATAGGTCTTTCAAAAGCATACAACATCTTCAGCTCCAAAACTCTCTTCTTCACCCAAATAGTGCAAGCTTCCAAAGCTACACAGTTGCATGGACCAAGCTCAAATCTCGCTTTCCTATGCATATTATCCAAGCATGTATCATCCTTTTCTTCAAAAGTTGGGGATCTTTACCCTCTTGATAAAATAGACCTTCTAACTGAGTGTTATTAGGTTTATCTCTCAAGGGGAGCCCAAGTTAACGACAAACCAATACTGGGTTATAATTGATTCCTCCTTGCGTACCAATGAGAGGCACGTTATAGAACTCACCACAACTATCAATAATATCCAAACTACCCAATGCATAATCATACCAAACAATATCATCATTAGTGAGAGACATAAGTCTCTGGGACCACCATAGACATTGCTTGTTCTCCATGAAAGTAGGTGTTTGAGGCAAGTGTGAAATAAACCACTTGTATAAAAGAGGAACACAACACACAATAGTCCCACCACCTTTAGAATTCCTCAAATTCAAAGAGAAATACATGTCACCTAACAGAGTCGGAACAGGATTTCCAATTAAGAAGATTCTAATGGCGTTAACATTAACAAAATCGTCAATGTTAGGGAACAAGGCTAAACCACAGATGAGTAATACCAAGATAGCTTCAAAAGCATCAATGCTACCGGCCTGAGCAAAAACAGTAGCTCTACCAATGAAGAACTCATAAGTCAACCCAAGAATACCTCTTTTCTTCACCAAATGAGCATCAATCTCAAATTTCTTTAGATGAAGAGCTTCAACTATGACATGAGATCTAGGAATCTCCTCCAATCCACTGAAAGGTACTCTGTTAGATACAAGCATACCCAAGAGATGGGCATACTCCTCCAATGTAGGCACAAGCTGATAATCTGGAAAAGTGAAGCACTGGTAAAGAGGATCATATAACTGAACCAAAACACTCAGAAGTCCTTCAACCATATCAGCAGATAACACAGACATGAGTTTCCCATGACGTTGCTTGAAGTCCAAGGGATCTAATATAAAGGATGACAACTTCCTTAGCTCTTTCAAATTAGGACATCTGAAATTGTACTTCTTAGTGATCCTTTGTCCACAATCCATGATCTGAAAATATTTGCAAATGAGACCTTAGTTCCTTGAAATTTATTTTTCTGTGATGAATGTCATGATGCGCATGAATTCATGAATGCAACAATCACACACAAGGGATCACACACAAGGCAAACACAAACAAAGGTCAAGGGATGGATCAAGTCATCATCAAGATCAATCATCCATTTTGGTGGATTATGGGTTTCACCTTATCAACACCCAAGTTCCATTGATATTGACAAGACTTGATAGGATCAACCTCAAAGGGTTTGTTGTGAGTCACGAGCATGGAGTCGGGTTAAGAACCATCCCAAAGGAGTGTATTAAGGATAAAACATGTAGATCATGTTCTATAAAATGCCCAGAGTCTTAATCACATCTATCGGATATTATAGGTTAGAATGACTGACTCATCAACCCATAATATTCTCAAGAGAAACTTGTCTGAGTGTAGTATCACGTAACAATTGTGATCAAGTCTACACTTGAACAGTCTCCGCACTACGTCCTAGATAGGCCAAGTTGGGTTAAATATTTTAGGGTCCTCAGCTTCTCGGACCCCAAATTAGAGAAAGTAATGCCTATCCACAAATAACTTATGTGACATCAGTAACTCCAAAGAGGTCTCCACTGCGTAGATGGGTCTTAAACCAACTTATTAAGTACTACTCCACACAATTAAACATGACTATACCATCCTCATATCTTAATTGCACTCAAGTTCAAGTTAGAACTTATCTCACCACTCAGAGATCACCAAGCACAATAGACAGATTATATCACACAAACAAAATGTACAAACATCAAAAATACAAATATACACATAAAAAGAAGTAGGCTAAACCCACTGAGGACTACTCCCCAGCAGAGTCGCCACTTAATTTCTGTAGCGGTAAATTCATGACCATCAAGATATGGATAAACTTGACGTCAATAAAACTAGAGTCCCCACCGCACTTTTATTGTTTCCAAAGAAAAGGAAAAGGCATGAACAAAACCCAAAGATGATAAGTTTTCAAATCAAAACTAATAAAATGTCAGAGATCACAAGTAAGGGGGTTGGTTACATAGAGGGAATGTGTTAGCACCCAAAGTGTCCTATGTAATCCTAGAGAGCCCTTTTTTATGTGTGCATGTGTCTTTGGTATAAATGATATTTGTTAAAATAGAGTGTGGGGATGAGAAAAGAATTCATTGATTATATTTTTGTGTTTGACAAGACCTTTGATCTTGTGCCTACGTACCAACATAAAAATGAGGGATCAAAACCTCGTAGTTCGTGGTAAAAATTTCAAATGAGTTGATGAATTGATTTTAACAATAAGTTTAAGTAAAAGGGCACAAAAGGCCAAAGTTTTGGATGAGGTTGTTAGTTCTTTTTTTGTCTTTTGAAATTTAAGTCAATATGGTTAAGTTTATTTACAAATTTTATTTAAGAAAAAAAGTTTGAAAATTCAATGGCATAAGGCCAAAGTTTCTAATCATTAAAACATGTCTAAGTTTGAAATCACAAGCAAAGAAAGTTTTCAAAAAGAGGGAGAGATGTTTAAATTTAAGAAGTGGGAGGAGATGAAAGGACTATCCTAAGCACAAATTTAAAAGTCAAGAGTTGAAAAGATCTGACCAATAAGATGCAATCCAACAGACAAAAGTGTCATATAGAAACCTTTTTCCTTTGGACTTTGACCAAGCAATAAGCAACAGGCAGCAAGCAATATCCAGACATCATAAAGATCAAGGCATCAAATAAAGATAGCCACATCCAAGCAATCATTCCAATATCTAGCAATCTTCATTGTCTTCTAATGTATCAGATGAAATATTCCTTGATCAACTCAGAACAAAACATCAGACATAGGCAATAACAAAATAACAATTAAGCATAGAGACAAAGTAGCAGAAAGTCTTACATCATATGAAAGTCAGTGTCAAAGATAGCCCAGTCTCAAAATGTTGGCATTGGCCAAGTCCTTTAGCACAAGGGAAGTTGCCTAATTCTAAGGCCAAAGCTCAGATCAAGTTCCAACAGTCCACCAAATGTTTTTTAGGGTTTTTGTTGTTATTAGGTGTTTTAAGGTCCTAACTAAGACTATAAATGAAATCAAAATATACAAACAATATATACAATCACAAGATATGGCTCAAATGAGCAAAGTGAAAAAGGACTTAAACATAAACAAGTTATATGAAATATAAATGGCAATGGATGATAAATGATTGAAATTTAAATTGCATAAAGTAAATTACTTAAAAGTAAAAGTATAATGAATAAGAGTTAGTCATTGGTTAGTTAAATGTTAGTGTTGACTTTTAATTGATTAAGTCATTCTTTGGAGAACACTCAACCATCCATTCACAAATATGGATCCTTAAACCAAGACATCATCCATGAGAAGGGCTCCAACTTGGATAATTCAACATGTATGCCACTAGCTCTCATGAAAGGAAAAAAGGTTAAGTATCCATACAATTCCATGAAGAATGGGAGACTTACAATCTCACTGACTAGAATGTTATGCCTTGAGGGTCAAATTTAGCTTTATGTTAAGCAATCATAATTGGAATTATGTAGAAGTCACAACTATCTGAGGCTGAGCAATAAGATATAGGTGTTAATGCATGTTAGAGATTTAATTCAAAGAATCAAACTCCTAAAACATACCACACACTCAAAGAAAATGGGAGGGACCTATCTCAATCATACTTGTAGTGATTCATCTGACACAAGGTCATTGATGAATCAATTAGCCTTTATACATTAGGGATTTCATTGGTCAAACAAGGGAATGGGAAATAATATGGATGAAGATGAAGAGGGAGGGGAAGATAGAAACACAAATTGATCATGAGAGGAATTTCATCAAATCAAAATCATCCATTCATTTTGGGAGATGAAATGTACATTTCATCAATCCCCTAAATTAAATGGTTTTGATCCAACAAAATTCAAATCAACCATACCAAGGCCCAAACAGAAAGTCAAACATCACAAGACCATAAAAATGGCTTAACATAATTTTTAAACATTTAATCAATTAAAAATCACATTAAAAATGAATTAAAATACATTTTAATTTGGACAAAACCTCAAATCCCTTCAAAACACCAAATGAATGGCCAATGGATTTATCTTAGGTCAAACAAGGTCAAAGGACCTTAGACAAAAAATTTCATGATTTTTAAAGAGTTAGAAGTATTTTTAAATAATTAAAAATATGCATAAAAACATTTAATTAATGAGAAATACCAAAATTAATCCAAAAAATAATTTTAATTCAGAATATGAAATAGAAAAATATTTAAGATTTTTTTTGGTGAAAGTCTCATATTTTTTGGATTAAAAATGAATTTATTATGAATTAAACAAAATAAAGCAATTAAATGGAAAATCAGAAAATAACAAAAATCATGGGCCATCAGATCTCCCTCATTAATTGAGGTGGCATATCTGGTGGCCAAGCGCACGCTCCACAAACACCCCAGTCAACTACACCACACGCACGATAATAAAAAAGAAAGGCCATGATTAAAACATTTTGAAGGATCAAAGGGTTGGGAACATGCCAACACACCACCGGAGCTAGGGCTCCGGTCATCTTCTCCGGTGAACCTCACCGGACTGGATGACCACCAACCATCACCAAAATGAAAAACAAGGACATGATTTTAAAGAAAAAATGCTTAGGAGCTCGAATTTGGCCTCAATTTCCTCAATTTCCAAGTATATTAAAAGATACATGAATTTGAATTTTGAGGATCATGAACTGAGTTGCTTCGATTTAACCTCAAAGCAACTCAATCTTGTTGCCTACATTGGTAGGACTTCAGCAAACCAACAATCAATCAAAGTGAATGAGAAATGGGGGAGAATCGAAGAAGAGAAGTTTCTGAAATCTCACATTCGAGGAGCTTTAAATCAACTTGAGCTTGCTTCCAATTTGGCTTGGCTTGACTCTAGAAACTTGTAGGAGATGGTATTGATGATTAAAAAGCTTGGACTCTTGGAGTTTCAATTCCAAAATAGAATGAGAATTAAAACTCGATTTCTAAAGAAATCTTCAAGATTATCCTTTCAATGGGGTTTTGGGAAGAAGTAGTTCAAAGCTTGGGCAAGAGGATCCACATTCTGATCACCAAGGTCATGTATTTATAGCCATGTTCATTGCTTTTCACACACTTCCAAACTTTGGCCAAAAATGGAAATGTGAAGTGCATGCTTGCATGGGCGAGTGATAGGCCCATAAGATGATGTAATCAGGTCCAAAAATGATCATAATTGAAGCTAAAAGCTTACCACGAAGCCATGCAATTGTACTTGAGAAATGATCATGTGATTAATCCAAATGGGACTATGAAGAGTAACCATGCGAAAGTCATTCAAATCTTGTCCAAATTAGGTGATTTTGGACTTTTTGGAAATGTGACATCAAGGGGAAAAACTTTCATGTTGAACATTTTTCTATTTAAAGCTTTTATCATGATGAATGTTAAGGTGGAAGTTTGAGAAATCAAACATAATTGAAACTTTCTAAGTACCAAGTCAAATATCCACTTCTTCCACCTTGAATAACTTTTGCTATGAGTTTCAAATGGAAATGGTTCCTTCATTAAAGTTGTACATCTTTAAATACTATTCAATTTAGTCATGAATTTGACCTAATTTGGATTTGGCATGAGGGAGTTATGCATTTTAGAAGTTGAGAAAAGTTGCTTGTTCAATGGTAATGACCCAAAATGACCTATAATGTTTCCTCTTGGCACATGCCCTAGAAAGTTGAATTTTAAGTCTCTAAAATAATAAAAGTTGTATAGGACATCATGAAATTGATCATGAAACTTGGATGGCCTTCATCTCTTAAAACTTGAGAAAGTTATGGTCCTTGGAAGTTGACTTTCTAACTAGGGCACAAACAAAATGGCCTATTATATTTCACCATAAAAAGTGAATTTATAAGAAAAAATAGCTATTTATGTCAACATTAAAGTTGTTTGGAATGTCATAAGGAGTAACTTTTATCTTGGAATCATTTTTATATGACAAAAATTGTAGGAGATAGGGTCTAGTGAACCCCCGTTTTGACCAATTGACTTTCTCTGGTCAACCTATTCGAACAAACTTGCAAACTCGAAGTTATCTTGATATTTGGGACTCATGGAGGATCATATATGTATAATATGATGTAATATGAAGTATCCCTTTAAATATTTGATCAAATGTTGAAGAAATTTGCTGAGGAATTCACACAAGATACCCAGATGAATTAGGACTTCCAAAGCAAACAAGCTTCAAACTCTTGATGAATTCTTGATCAAAATGATAAGTGAAGATAAAGGGGATCCATATATGATGTATATAACCAATGTGAACCATTTCTTGATTGATCTCCTTGTACTTAGGGTCTCAAACCCTAGATACGAGCTCGATGAGGCATGGGTGGAAACACGCACTACCTACAAAAGAAACAAAGCTATACATTGACATATTTTTGGTATTTTTGTTAGTAAACAATGAAAAACAAAGTATGATAAAATCAAATGTTCTTGGCGATCTCTCCTAATGCAAACCCAATGAATGAGGGGTAAGGAGGATGCCAATATGTGATTCCAAAGCCAATGCATATGATGAGATAACATGAGGGATCTTAGGGTCAAAATTGGGGTCTTACAGTTTCATAATGTTTGATTTGAATGAATGTTTGGTTTATATAGATGTGTTTTTTTGGTAATGATAATGATAATGCTAAAGTGAATGGTCTTGAAACATAGCTTGATTTTTGTTCATGTTAAAGATTGTAAAATGGAAGTAAATGATAATAACATGAAAGTTAGAATTGGTTTTGAATGAGATGAATGACTATGGCATGACATTTGTAGGATAATGGTATTGAAATTGGTGATTCAAGGCCTGTGATAAAATTATGAAATGAGATGGGTTTATCTTGAAATTGGAAATGAATATTGGATATTGAATGGTAAATTCAATAGAATATAGTCAAAGATGGTCAAGGTTTGGAATGAATCAAGGCTTTTGAAATGGACATGGATTAAATATGAATGACTTGAGAATGACTCACGGAAAAGTGGTTGACTTTGGTCAACTAGTTGACCAAAAAGTCAAAGGTTGACCAAAGTCAAATGTAGATCTCAAACTAGGGTTTTCTTGTATGGACTTGTGTAGGTTAGCATGATTCCTGATTAAACACATATGAATCCATAATGATGACCTAGATATGGTTTAAAAGCCTTGATGGATCAAAAGCAAACCAAAGCCCAAAGAATCAATGTATTGGTGCAAGTATGAATAAGAGAAATAATCTTGCAATAGCCAAGAAGATGTATGGGTATAATGAACAAGATGTTGGGCAAGAGCCTTCCCCAAATGGACTGGGGTTTCAGTCAAACCAAGATGATTCCCAGTCAATCCTACTAGCATAGGCCTTCAAGCATCTGAGATTAGGGTTTCAATAGCATATCTTTCAATCAAAGCCTTTGGATAGACTAGCATGTTTCTAAATCAAGTCTTCAATATATTGAAGCTCCAATTGGGGTTTTGAGGTCAAGATAGGGCCCACAAAACAACTATGAAGCCTTACAACCAAATCACCAGCAAATTAGGGATTGAAACCTCTTGGGGAGCAATATGATGGATCCTTATTGAATTTAAAACTTTGAAGATCAAGTCATTAGGGTTTTACATCCCCTACCACTAGATGAACACCCAAGTTGAGTCTCTAGGATTTCATCCACTTCAAAGCCCTTGTTCTACAAGCCCATAACTTTGAATCCATAATGACCAACCACTAGATATGAACGCATGACTGATGCATATGCATGGAGCATGAAGATACGCAAGATTATTCTCAAGTTAAAGATTGAATGAAAAGATGAAACAAGGAGGGAAAATTCGGGGGTACAACAAAGTGTACCGATAATGTCGCAGTGATAAAAAGATCAAACCCACAAGGACTGCTTCCAACAAGACAAATGTGTGAAATGTATAAAAACTATTAAAATGGGGAGGGAGTTTCGAGTTTTAATGCAAAAATTATATAAGAGATTAAACAGAATTAAGAAAGCGGTCAGGTTGTGTTTTAGAATCCTTTATTTCTCTACTATTAATGTTTGATGCCTTGTATGAATGATCTTATCACTATAACCCTGAGTAGTGGCATAAGGAATTAACGTTATGTGTATCGTGTAACCCTACTTATGCATAGATTAAGTACAACAATTTCCCTAGGTCCAACATATAAGTTAAGGGTCAGTATTCCATATGTGACCAAAATCAATTTAAAAGAGTATCTCACATAAAAAGCATTAAGAACACTAAGCAATTGAATGATATTATAGATCAAAAGATTCATACAAAATCAAATCAACATATAACCTAACAATATTGAAATAAGTTCATCATAACACAATCTAACCTAAAGGAGCTTATCTACTCATAATTCAGATTACAATACCATAGTTTACAGATGAAAATAACATATGAATTCCCTTGAATTAATGGCTTCCAATGGCTTCAAATGCCCTAAAAATCTCCTTTGATGCTCTCTAAGTCGTGCTTTGATTTCCAATTTTCATAACCCTTATCAAAGTGAAAAAATTCCCCTTAAAAAGATCTCACAATTGATTAGACGCCTAAAAAAATCCCGGAAAAAGATACCATCGCATGCGTGATGACTTGCATCACGCGCGCAATGCAGGTTTTATGTCCCTTATTACACGCGCAATGTTGCGCGATTTGCATATGGTTTTTCTCGAAGTTGCACTCTTTTTGCTCCCTTTTTCACCCAAATTTTCACTAAGTACACAATATTCATACTTAGCTATGTTTTCCTCATCCTTTGGTCTTTCTTCTTCATTTTGGCTCTTCTTTCACATGTTTTGATCCTATTCTTCAACTAAATTCATGCAATGGCGGGCTATCATCAAGTAGCCATTATAAAATCTTAGTTTAAAGCTTGAAGACTAACTGCTCCAAGATTCTACTTAGAATTAAGACTAACTACTTCAATCTGTCGTTTGGAAAGAAGACTCGCCGCTTCTCTTCTTGTTCGTTATTTTTGTTGAAAAATAGCCACAAACTTCATTTTTCCTTATATAAGGAGGTTCGTGAGTTCAACCTACTAAAAAATCTTAAGTTTTATGGACACTCTCAATAAAAACTCTTGGGTAGAGGATTAGGTCTTTTTCTTTTGATTGAACCTCTATAACTTCCGGTGTTATCTCTCTATCCATTAACTTTTTATTCTCTGCATTTTATTTTCTGCTGCTTATTTCTCAAAAGTTTTCTAAAATGTTTTTAAACTCTAAAGTTAACTCAAAAAAAATTTCAAACTATTTTTTCCCTAAAAACACAATTCACTCCCTCTATTGTGTGTGGAGTAACATGTCTAACACTATCTCTGCAGGTGGGCTTGTTCATCAAGAGTATTAATAAAGCATGTTGTCTCACTCTTGTATGGAATATGATTACAACCAGCAAACAATGGCCTATTACCTTTAGAAGTAAATACTTTAAGCAAAGGCAACCTATTAAACATCACATATTCTCTTCAATATAGTTTGGTTTTAAAACATACTTTGAATGATATTAAAGTTCATAGCATGTGCTTGTTGCATCCGCGAAAAACAACCGGCGGGACTCAAATAAAAACACAACACAGAGCCGCCACTGCGCGTTATTTATCCCAAAATAGGGAAAGGAAACACTCAGAGAAACCTGGAAAAGACGTGGTCTCGCGACCAAAGAGAAAGGGTAAGGGAGTCGGTTACGCAAGGGGAAGGTATTAGCACCTCTCACGTCCGTCGTACTCGACGGGATCCACGTTCTAAAAGAAAGAATAGGTTGCTAAAATAAACAGACAAACATCATACACACACGCTAAGACAACACAGGTGGGGTTAAGAAGAAGAGAGCTCGATAGGACGTCGCATCCTATGCCTACGTATCTCGTCTGGAACGAGAATCAGAGCTGCCGTAGTTCGGCTTACGCACGCCAAACAACACACGCACCCAAACAGGCAAACATGGAGCCCGAATGCCAATCACTGGACTTACATCAGCATCCGAACCAAAACGCATACAAAAGGGCAAACGTGGAGCCCGACCGCCAATCACTGGACTTACGTCGGCATCCGAACCAAACACACAATCAAGAAGATAACAAGCAAACACACACAAAAAGAAAAAAAAGTGCCCGGAGAGACCTCGCACGGTCTCCTGCCTACATACCTCGTATGGAACGAGGATCAGGGCGATGTAGTTCCCCCGAAAGGGAAAGAAAATCTAGCCAGAAACCGAGGGAAGACACACTACCAGGGAGCTGTACTCGAGCCTAGTGTTGTCATGCATCATTATCCTATGTTCAGGTTTCTACCTACTTGCACAACTGCAAGCTAATCCTATCCAGGAAGAAAGCAAGCATACAAGCATACAAGCAAACAGAGCAAACAAATATTCACAAAGCACACACTATAACCAGTCAAGTGAGGCTCAAACAATGGGTTTGACTGCCGAAGCAAGTCATCTGTACATAGGTAGTATTCGCTATTAACCTTGCCATTACGGGGCTAAGGTGAAGCAGATGAAAGGTGAGTAAAGATTAGACTTCACAGCTCTTATCCCTGACCAGGGAGAGCTTCAGACAAAGGAGCGTGGGTCCAGAATGGAGGGACCCTTCTACGCTCAAAGACTCTGACTCGATTGTGCAACAGCACAGGATCTTGGGTTTGTGTCCCAATGCATCAACACGCAACCGTGTGAGCAGAGGACGACTCACAGAATAGTGGGGGATATATTGCATATCCCTCTGATCCACCAATTGCCTCTTAGAGGTCTTTACCTGCTTGGCACAAAAATAAACAATCACAATCATCGCCTCTTAAGGAGGACTTCAGACAGTTGCCTGGCCAAGTAACAGGCCAGGTCTTCCAGACTACATGAAGAATAGAAGTCCTACCTCAAGTGGTTTAAAAAACCAAGCAGCAGCAAGCAAGTTCTTAAAGAACTGTAAGCGACTAAATGTACCTGAAATCTATCAAGTATCATCAGTACTCAGACAGACAAACAGTAAACAGCAAATTGTTAATCAGTTAATCTGTACAATGCAATTTAATGCACACAAGTGCAAGCTATAAGCTCAAGCTCAAGATTCACAACCTACAAAACAAAGTCATATTAGTGGACAACATCAAACAAATTCAATTTTTGCAACTTGCATTTATCTCTTTAAGCCTTTTGCCTTTCAACCTGAAAATCCACACCAAATGTGAGAAACTAGACCACTAGGCCAAGCCTAGGGTCCAAAAGGGAGAAAAAAATCTAAACAGCAAGCAATTCTCAACCAAAATCAAATTAACACAAATCAAGAGCAAATGCAATTGGTCCCATGCTCATACCATTCACCATTATCATTTCAGGCACAATTTGGTACAAACTAGGTCAAATACAACACCAAAAGACCAAACAGAACTATTTCACTTAAAAGCATACCAAAACAATTCCAAAAATCCTCAAATAATTCACACCAAAACAGGACATATTCAAGGTATAGCATGTCAATTTTCAGCTCAATTGGACAAAAGGAACTAGGTCAATAAAAATCAAGAAATCCAGACACAATTATTCAAGCCAATTCATAGCACCAACACATGCATTCACTTCAAAAATTCACAAAACAGTGACAACATATTAGAAATGAATGGGACCAAAACTATGATGTCCTATAATGTGTCTAAAACCAGCATACCAAATTTCACATTCATCCAAAACCATATGAGAACTTCACACAAGATATACAAACATGGGTCACACAAGGTTGCACAATGAACCAACAGAGAAGAAAATTATCAATCAATTGGAAAATGCCATAGAAAAATCCAAAACAATTCACATGTTATCTTGACATACCAATGATCATTCATGCAAAATTTCAATCCAATCCAACAATCATAGGTCATACAAATAAATTCATGAAGCTGACCTAGCTAGGTGTGACACAAATTGTCACGCCTAGGTTCAAAAAATCATATCTCAAACATCAGGTATCCGAAAATCACAAAATTTACATGGAAATCACCATCAACATGCCCAGAATGAGCACAAAAAATTTCAACCATTTCTTTAAATGTATGAGCATTTCATGATGAATTTGGTGAAACATACAAAAAATGTACACAAGTCAAAATTCAATAGGCCAGGTCAACATTTTTCCATGCACAACTTTTGTAACCATGCCTATAAAAAACTAGAGGGAATTTGGAAACTAACAAAAAAACTCTCACTATTTTTGGATTAGTAAATATTTTTTTATGATTTTTCTAAGTTTTGTTAATTTTTTGAAATAATTATTTAAGTGATTTAATGAATTAAAATGATTCAGTGGCAATTTCGTTATTATCACTAGCCATGCCAAAACGCAGGCGTTTCAATAATTGAAGTGTCAGCACACGATTGGTTGGAAGCGGAGGGAAACAGAAATTCAAAAGCAAAGGCGCAACATGAAGATCAAACAACCAAAATTTCCAGAAATTCATCATCAACATCATCAATTTTCCAGAAATATTCAAGAACGCATGAACAATGAATCTTCACTAAAATTATCATGCTTATAACCAATGGAAAGGTCTAAACGCCAGGATTCCAAATATGTGCATGATTCATCCTAATTCTAGCTACACAATCCGGATCGAGCGCTTAAAGGAATGAACACAAAACTACAATTCGACATATCTCTCACCTCACTCAATCATTTTGCAAACCACGAGTTTCATGCTAACCTATGATGAACGATCTACACAATGCATATAACAATTTAAGGAATCATGAGGTTCGATTTGGCACCTTAATTCGAAGACAGTGATGAAACTCGAAGCCTTGGCGCGTGTTGATCCAAAACAGATGCAAGAGAAGCTTCAGGATGTTGACTGGAGATGTTAGGTTCGCTCGAAATCGCTTCTAGTGGAAGAATTTGCAAAATGCCATGGATGCACACACTTTGAATAGTGGAGATTTGTGGAGTTTCTTGATGCCAAATGCCAAAACAGTTGAAGAAGGAGATGAATGTAGAAGGCAGCAAAAGGAACCACACGAATTGATGAAGAATTGAAGGAGTTTTGCTCAATTTTGTTGATGAATGTTCTTGGTGAAGTTTTGAGAATTGGAGGGAAAAGTTTGTTGAATTTCTTGTGAAATGTGATTCTCATCAAGAGTTAGTTACAATTAGGATTATATACTTCCATTTAATCCAGCTCTTAATCATCAATTAGCCAAAAACACATGTAATTAGCAAAATGTGATTTTACTAAGCAAGGGCAAATATGTCTTTTCACACAGGCCCTGTGACAGCTGTATGACAGCTCACACACTCTCAAAATGCCATGTGTGATGTGTTGCAACTTGTCCCATGGTCATTGGTTATGTATTTCTCATTTTCCACATGCTATGGCACTTTATGCATTTTCAAGTACACTTCAAAAAGGACTTGTTCAAATATTGCATCTTGGATGTTTATGACCATTCAAACAATTTCTAATTTGCATTTGTGAGGTGTTGCAAAAATCCCCATGCCAAAATTCTCATTATTTCTCAACTTGGACCATTTTGCCCTTGGATCTTTAACTGTACACTTGAAAATTGACTTTTTGCATTGACCATTTTTGATGAATTCCAATTATGCACCATGAAAGTACATGTCAAATGGAGTTTGCACATAAAAAGATCATTCAATTTGGACACTCCATGTGGAAGTTATGTCACTTTGATTATGGGTCATTTTTGAAATTGAATGGATCATAACTTGCCAACCACACATGGGAATTTCAAGTTCTTGGACTTTTTGGAAAGGTGAGACCAAGATCTACAACTTTCATGTTGAACAAATTTTCATTTGAAGCTTCCTTGGACATGTAATTTTGAGGTCAAAAACTTTCCATTTTTGGAAACTTCCATTACAAGTCACTTTCTATTTTTGGCAATTTCTTGTCTGACTTGATTTTCTCCATTCTTGAGCTTTGAAATGTCAAATAACACTTGTTTCAACATGAATGAAGTGTATCCAACTCATTCCCATCTCCAAATCCATTAAATCAAGCACAGTTGACCACAGTTGACTTTTTCAACTAATAGATGAATCTGGCAATGCACTGATCAATCTGAGCCCCAATTCTATGATGAAATGGCTCAATGATGAAACCCTAGCCTCAATTAGCTCCATATAATCATGTGATGATCCCCATATCCATTGTAGACCCCATCTCCTAGCCATGCCCTGATTGGCCCAATGCAACTGATTAGGGTTGACCAGTGGTCAAAACCCTAATCTCAAGGAATATGCTTCAACACTTGAATCTTCTGATGATAAACCATGATGATGATGTATCCTTGCAACCAAGATCAAGACCAATCTCCTTGAGAAATCAAAAAAACCCTAATTCATAGCCCAATCCTCATATGGCTAATGATCAGTCAAATGAAACCCCAACATGCACATGACCTCTTCATCTCCTGATCAAGACTTGTGAGGATGACTTGCACAATGTAACCACATGATATGCAATATGCAATGCCTAATGACCTAAAAATGTTATGCAATATGTTAAGCTAGTCCCAAGAGAGGAGGGCAAATTTTGAGGTGTTACAGCTGCCCCTATTCAGTCCACTGTGAATCTGTCGATATGAACAGCCTCGGCTTTCAGATGATCAGGATGAAGAGTGATTGAATACCAAGAACAGACGAACAATTTGCACTCTGATGGGAAAATAATTAACATTGCCTGTCAGAATCGGCGAAGAACATCCTCTGAAAGAAAAAATCCGTCTGGTACGGAGAAAGTCGGCCTGATCACCGAAACAACGTCGACCTGAATACCAAAATAAATGGTAACGTAGGGATAACTATGGCATGAACGCCACATCCGCTCGGGATTATCATCTCTCTTCTTTTTTATGCTTTTCTTGAACCCCGAAATTTTCTCTATTTTTTCCATTTTCTTGAACCTCAAAATTTTCTCTTGCGCAAATGACCCTCGGATCACCGCATTTGAACCCCGCTCTCCTGTTTGCCAAATAATGAACCCCATTCTCCAGTTTGAACCCCAGTCGCCTGACGATAACTCGCGATCGCCAATATGAACCCCGTTCTCCAGAAAATGCCGCAACATCTCCTTTTCTCCGTTTGAACCCCATCTCCAGAAAATGCCTCAACATCTTCTTTTCTCCGTTTGAACCCCGATCTCCAATCTCTCGTGATAATTCCGCTGGCAACGTCGGAAATAACACCAAACACCACTCTGAGGGCGACATGTCAGAGGGTATACCTTCACAAAAGGAAGGTAGCATGTGTATCTCTTCCTCAGAAGACACCTATAACGACCTCCATTGGCCTCAGCCAGAGTCTAAGGTGACACATGAACAGAAGATAATCCTAAGGACCTCATCCCGGATACAATCTTCAACTCCAATCTCTATTTGAACCCCGAAAATCGCGCTGATCGCAAAATACTTCCCATCTCTGTCCGACGGAAAAAACCTCCTCCAGTGTCGCACTACTGGGGAACATTGCTGATCTGACATCATGATGCTAGACTCCTCAGAGTAACATCTTCACCTTTTGGCGAAACAAAACTTTCAAGCGGTAACCACGGCTTGAATCGCGCTGATCGCAAAATACTTCCCATCTCTGTCCGACGGAAAAAACCTCCTCCAGTGTCGCACTACTGGGGAATACCTTGATCAAATCATGAGGCTGAACTCCTCGGAGTGACATCTTGCTTTGCGGATAAAACCACCTCTCAAACAGTAACCACGGTTTGAGACTAGCTTATGCTTGCAATATGATGCATGATTGATTTTTCTACGTAATGCTCCATAATCATGGAAATGCTACGCTATTTATTATTTTTCTATGCAACATGCTATGCTATTTTTACATGATGAATGTATAAAGAGGTATCCCCCTCAGGGGACTCTTCTGGGGAGCACGAGACACTCTGCTGAGGAATTCGTCAATACTTCGATTCCACCTTGCTGGGGAATAAGCACTGCCACTGGGAAAAGGTAACCCTTGCCGGGGAAGAACCTCCTTTGCACCCAATCCGCTCGAGAAACTGCCGGGGATAAGCACCACCAACACTCTGTGGGGATACAACAGCCTTTGACTTGCTAGGGATATCAATCCCGACTCTGCTTCGGAAAACCCTCACAGATATCTGACGACTTCACTAGGGAAATACTCACAGATACTCCGCTGGGAAAACAGCAACCTCCAGGCCTGACGACTGAGGAAGCATCAATCTATCACCTGCTGGGGATAACCATCCTGACCCTGCTAGGGAAACGAATGCTACTCCGCTGGGGACAACCCCTACAAACCATAAGTAGAATCAACTCAGCTGGGGATGCACAAATCCGTCCGCCACGGGAACTTGTCCAATCCACTGGTAGGATGAACACTGCTGGAGATATATTTCATTGAAACCCGCTCCACTCGGGGATAGCAACCTTCTGGCCTGGCTGCTGAGGAAACACCGTTGTAAACCTACCGGGGATAACCATCCTGACTCGGCTAGGGAAGTCACAGACCTTGGATCTGCTAGGGAGTTAGTCCTCTAATTCGGCTTGGGGACCTCGCTGGGAAATGAGAAAAGTAGGTACAGAACACCCACCGACTCGTCGAACCACGGTATCCACCTCCCAATCTCGTATCAGCTTTCCACTTTTGAGAACTCCCAGACTCGTCTGGACCTTTTCTGCTCCATCATCTTGTATTCCCAATCGCTTCGCGCTCGACGGAAAGCGTACTCCTGGGATTTATACATACTTTTCAATTTTCCGACTTTGAAGAGTCTTCTTGATTAATTCCAAAGGTCGTCGGACGTGTCTCGTCGTCTCTTCACCATTCTCCAACCTGCTTGTCCCTGATCGGACTCTGCGGGGAATTTATACAAACTTTCAAGTCTTCCGACTTTGAAGAGTCTTCTTGATTATCATCAAGGATCGTCGTACGCCTCAACGTCACTTCGTCGTCTTTCATTCAATCGTTCCTGAGCGAACTCTCTGGGGATTTGCTACAAAGCTCCCACACCACAACCTGCAAGTGAATGGAAATACCTAACAGTTCCTGCAAAACAGATCGTTAGATAAAACCGTGCCCCAGGCGTGTCAAGATTTCAACACTTGGGTCACTCAACCTTCCAAATAAGATTTCAAGCTTTCCATCTTATAAACATGCATTGGAAGGAACCTGTATGTGTTAAAAATGCAAGATTCTTTATCAAAAATATCTGGATGTTTTTGCAATCAAAGCAGTAATGAAAAACAAAAACAAAATTATTTGACTGAATTTGCATTTTATTGATTCGAAAAGTGTGGCTCAAATTGAGCAATACAAAGGAAGCAATTCCTGAAAAGAGGTAATTGCGCACAAAAGGAAAAATCTATCCTAATGGCAATGTGAAACCCGTGATCTCGTTGAGTTCCAACTCGGTTACACCCCATATGTCCTCAGACTCTCCTTGCTTTCTGCCTTCTGAACAAGACGATTCCAACCGATCCCTACCGGGTATTATCCATGATGCTTTAACCAAAGCGCAAACGATCATGCTAGACGCAGTTGTTCGTTTCAATCCCTCTTTTGCCTGGACCGCCCTTTCGGGTTTTCAGTCCACCGGGATACCCATTTTTGCCCAAGTCGCCTTTTCAGGTTTTCGACTTGCCAGGTGTACAGTTTTTCATTTTATCCCTAATTTTTGCCCGAACCTTTCTTTCTGTTTTTGGTTCGCCGGGATGCCCATTTTTGCCTGGACTATTTTGTTCTTTTCGTCCAGCGGGTCTCTTCATACGAAGTATTTTTTAACTGCGTCCGCATTCACAGGGGATGGAAAATCCTCACCATCCATGGTCGTTAGCAACAAGGCTCCACCAGAGAAAACCTTCTTGACCACGAATGGACCTTCATAATTCGGTGTCCATTTGCCCCTACGATCGTTTTGAGGAGGAAGGATCCTTTTCAGCACCATATCACCTACGTGATACACCCGAGGTCGCACCTTCTTGTCAAAAGCACGCTTCATCCTTTGCTGGTATAGCTGCCCATGACAGATGGCTGCTAGCCTCTTTTCCTCTATCAGGCTCAACTCTTCGTACCGGGTTCTTACCCATTCCGCCTCTTGCAATTTCACGTCCATCAGGACTCTCAAAGAGGGAATCTGAACTTCAACAGGTAATACAGCCTCCATTCCATATACCAATGAGAAAGGAGTTGCCCCAGTAGATGTGCGTACCGACGTTCGATACCCATGCAATGCAAACGGCAACATCTCATGCCAGTCCTTGTAGGTAACCACCATTTTCTGCACAATCTTCTTTATATTCTTGTTGGCTGCCTCAACCGCCCTATTCATCTTCGGACGATAGGGAGAAGAATTGTGATGCTCAATCTTGAATTCCCGACACAACTCTGCCATCATCTTATTATTCAAATTAGAACCATTATCAGTAATGATTCTCTCGGGAACCCCATATCTGCAAATGATGTCTCTCTTGAGAAATCTGGCAACGACCTGCTTCGTCACATTCGTATAAGAGGCTGCTTCCACCCACTTGGTGAAGTAATCAATAGCCACTAATATGAATCTGTGCCCATTCGAAGCTGTAGGCTCAATCTTTCCGATCATATCAATGCCCCACATAGCAAACGGCCACGGAGACGACATCAAGCTCAACGGATTTGGAGGCACGTGCACCTTGTCAGCATAAATCTGGCATTTATGACACTTCCGCACGAAATTGAAACATTGGGCCTCCATTGTCATCCAATAATAACCTGCTCTCAGCAGCTTCTTTACCATTGCCTTCCCACTGGCATGGGTACCGAACGATCCCTCGTGAACCTCTTTCATCAATTGGCTCGCCTCTGCATCATCAACACATCTGAGCAAGACCCAATCAAAATTCCGCTTATACAAAACCCCATCCTTATTCAGGTAGAACACCATGGCCAACCTCCGCAGAGTCTTTCGGTCCTTCTTCGATGCTCCCTCAGGATACTCTTGAGTCTCTAGATAGCGCTTGATATCATAATACCACGGCTTCTCGTCATCAGACGCCGTATCAACAGCAAACACATAAGCCGGTCTATCCAGACGTCCCACTTCAACACTGGGGAACTGATTCCACCATTGCACCTTAATCAAGGCGGCCAGAGTAGCCAAAGCATCTGCCAAAGGATTCTCCTCTCTAGGCACATGATGCAACTTCATCTTGGTGAAAAACGTCAACAATCTCCTCGTATAATCTCGATACGGAACCAAATGAGATTGATGCGTATACCATTTTCCGTTAACCTGATTTATCACCAGAGCTGAATCTCCATATATGACAAGGTTCTTGATTCTCAAATCAATCGCCTCTTCTATCCCCAATATGCAAGCTTCATATTCAGCCACGTTGTTGGTGCATTCAAATGTTAGCCGGGCAGCAAAAGGAATATGGGATCCTTTCGGCGTAACCAAAACAGCAACAACACCGCTTCCATTCACGTTAACGGCCCCATCAAACATCAGAATCCATTCGGATTCAGGGTCAGGCCCCTCCTCCGGGATTGGTTCCTCGCAATCTTTCGATTTGAGAAACATGATGTCCTCATCAGGGAATTCAAACTTCATCGGTTGATAATCATCAATAGGTTGCTGAGCGAGGTAATCAGACAATACACTCCCCTTGATCGCTTTCTGAGAGGTATACTGTATATCATATTCTGTCAAAATCATTTTCCACCTCGCAACCCGTCCGGTCAATGCTGGCTTCTCAAAAATGTACTTGATTGGATCCATCTTGGAAATCAATAAAGTGGTATGAACCAGCATATACTGCCTTAGTCGGCGAGCAGCCCAGACCAAAGCACAACAAGTTTTCTCGAGCAGTGAATATCTTGTTTCACAGTCGGTAAACTTTTTGCTAAGGTAGTATATGGCATGCTCTTTTCGACCAGACTCGTCATGCTGCCCCAATACACACCCCATAGACCCCTCGAGGACTGTCAGGTACAGAATTAACGGTCTTCCCTCCACAGGAGGCATCAGAATCGGAGGCTCCTGCAAATACTCTTTTATTTTTTCAAATGCCACTTGGCAATCATTATTCCACCTGACCGTTTGATCTTTTCTTAACAACTTGAATATCGATTCACACGTGGCCGTTAGATGAGATATGAACCGTGAAATGTAGTTCAATCTACCTAAGAAACCACGAACCTCCTTCTCTGTTCTCGGTTCAGGCATTTCTTTTATTGCTTTTACTTTTGCAGGATCAACCTCGATTCCTTTCTCGCTTACAATGAACCCCAGCAATTTACCGGACCGCACTCCGAATGTGCACTTATTCGGATTCAACCTCAGTCTGAACTGTCTCAGCCGGTCAAACAACTTGGCCAGATCTACCAAATGCCCCTCTTCTGTTTGGGACTTTGCTATCATGTCATCAACATAGCATTCAATTTCATGATGAATCATATCATGAAACAAAGTCACCATGGCTCTCTGATAAGTAGCACCGGCGTTCTTGAGACCAAATGGCATCACCTTGTAACAAAAAGTGCCCCATGGTGTGATGAACGTTGTTTTCTCCATATCATCTGGCGACATTTTGATTTGATTATAGCCAGAAAAGCCATCCATGAAGGAAAACACCGAGAATTGAGTTGTATTATCTACCAACACATCAATGTGAGGTAATGGAAAATCATCCTTCGGACTAGCTCTGTTCAGATCTCGGTAGTCCACACACATTCTCACCTTCCCATCCTTCTTCGGGACTGGCACAATGTTCGCAACCCATGGTGGATAATTAGTGACAGCAAGGAAACCAGCATCCCACTGCTTCTGCACTTCCTCTTTGATTTTCATTGCCATGTCAGGTCGAGTTCTGCGCAACTTCTGCTTCACTGGAGGACAGTCGGCTCTCAATGGCAGCTTGTGCACAACGATGTCGGTATCCAACCCTGTCATATCCTGATAAGACCATGCAAAGATGTCGACATACTCTTTCAGCAATGCCACCAATCTGCTCTTGACACTTTCCTCCAAAGCAGCCCCGATTTTCACTTCTTTCTTAACCTCGTCGGTACCCAGATTCACCATCTCAATCGGCTCTTCATGCGGCTGAATCACCTTCTCCTCCTGTTTCAACAATCTGGCTAATTCCCCTGGCAGTTCACAATCTTCTTCGTCTTCTTCTTCAGCAAGATAGATTGGATTGTCGAAGTCATACAGAGGTGTAACAGGATTGTTATCAATGAGATCCGGAGAAGAATCGTATCTGCATGAATGTTGATTCATGCATTGCTTTAGAACCGGTGTGACAAATTGAAAAAAAGAAAAATGAAAACATTGCCATTTTTATTTGTTTTTATTTTTAAACTGCAAAAATAAATGAAAAACAGAGAACACCGCTTTTTGACTGAAAAACATCCTTTTATTAATGATGCGAATTTGCAAATTTAAACATGAGGTGGCCCTTACAATGAACCATTACGTGTCGGGCAACACGTATGGCTTTCATGCATATAAAATGAAAATAAGAAAAATATTACTCTTCAAGGAGAGTGACCCGGATGATCTCTTCAGCCTTCCAGTTCTGGATTTCCATCCCTGGTGCGCACGGCTTTATCCATTGGTCCATGTCGCAGTCACTATCAGTATCTTCACCCATCATGCAGATGTGATCCGGATCCAGCATTCCGGCGCTTGTGAAGGTTACCGACGTACGACGTCCTCTGCCTTGCCCAGACGAGCCTCCGCCAGGCTGATACCCAACTCCGAATCGGTCCTTCTTCGCAGGGACCTCCATCATTCTGCCCCAACCAGGAGCTTCTCCATTCTTTACCACCTCGGCGGCCTGCTTATATGAAGAAATGGACGGTTTCTCTTCCTCTTGTTTAGCAAACAGAGCATTCTCCACCTTAACAGTTTCAAACGCCTGACTGGGCGTCTCCCAGATCTCACCATCCATCTCAACATATTTGAAAGAAGACAGGTGGCTGACAAAGATGTCTTCCTCTCCACACACAGTGACGACTTGGCCTTCCCAGATGTATTTCAGCTTCTGATGCAAAGTCGAGGTAACTGCCCCAGCAGCATGAATCCATGGCCTACCCAACAAGCAACTGTATGCCGGCTGAATATCCATGACGTAAAAAGTTGACTTGAACACCTCAGGTCCAATCTTCACTGGCAGCTCTACCTCTCCGAATATGGCCCGCTTTGACCCATCAAAAGCCCGTACTATCAAATCAGTAGGGGTCAGAATCAGCCCATCACAATTAAGCTTTGCCAAGGCCTTCTTCGGCAACACATTTAAGGAGGAGCCGGTATCAACTAGCACATGCGAAAGCACGGCCCCTTTGCATTCCATAGCAATGTGTAGCGCTCTGTTATGATTCCTTCCATCCACTGTCAGGTCCATGTCAGTGAAACCCAGCCCATGGCTAGCATGCACATTGGACACGACCGTCTCCAGCTGATTAATAGTGATCTCCTGAGGAACATAAGCCTTCTTCAGAATTTTCAACAAAGCTTCCCTATGCCCCTCAGAGCTCAACAACAATGATAGAATCGAGATTTTGGACGGAGTCTGCTGCAAGTGATCCACCAACTTATACTCTGACTTTTTGATGATCCTCAGAAATTCTTCAGCATCATCATCAAGTTTACTTTCCGACCCCGCAGGCGCCGGTGTCACCACAGGAGTACTATTATCAACCACAGCCTTCCCTTTCGCCCTGGCTAAAGCCTCGGCCTTTTCTTTTTTATCTTTTTCTTCTTCTCCTCTCCTCAACGCATCAGGAGCAAACAATCTCCCACTGCGAGTGAAACCGCTGGGACCTGCATTATCCACCTTTGAAACGGTGGTTTCACTAGCAGTCTGTTCTTCTATCTTCTCCCCATTACAGTACACTTCCCCACCATAATGCCACGGCACGACATCATCTTTGTCGTAGGGAATTGGCCCAGGTACCGTGATGGTAACGGGAGCCGCTTCAACAAGGTTTGACAAATCCACCGGGTCGAAGTAGATTGTTATGATGGAGACCTCCTCTTTTTCTTTACCACCCTTCTTCTCAATCACAACATCCCCATTGTCCATCAGACCCTGGACAGTCTTCCTCAGCAACATGCATCCCACGGGAGCAACAGTGCACTCGGCACAACCAGAATCACAACCCGGGTAAACACCATTCTTCAACAACTGCCTCTTAACCTCGGCCAGAGGAGTCTTCAACTGATCAATAGACAACAACCCAACTCGACCCTCCTCGGAGATTGCATTCACCCCCCTTTGACCATGCGCGGGCATGGGATTAGCATTGACATTGGGAGACGGTGCGAAGTTGATTGCCTTTGAATCCACCAGGTCCTGAACTGTGTGCTTAAAAGCTTTACAGTTCTCAATGTTATGTCCAGGCGCACCGGAGTGGAATTCACATTTGGCGTTTTCATCATAACTGGCTGGCCTTTGATCAGGTCTCAAAGGTGCCAGAGTCCTTGTTTGTACTAGCCCCAAATCCTGCAACTTTTTAAACAGGAAAGCATAGGTCACTGGAGATCTGTCAAATTGCCTGTCCACAGCTCTCCCCCTGACCTGATAACCAGCCCTTTGTGGCCTCTGTTGAAAAGGTTGTCTTTGTTGTTGTTGTTGCTGTTGTGATTGTTGTTGTTCAGCAGGAATGGTTACCGCAGCGGTGTGCTGAAAGTAACGATCCCTACTGGGCCCTCGTTGAGCATACACAGCACTTGTGTCACCCTCTTTCTTCCTCTGTCCACCATTACCAAATGGCTTCTTTGACCCTGAAGAAGAAGAAGACGCAATACCCTGGATTTTACCGAGCTTCAGCCAGCTCTCAATTCGCTCTCCAGCCACTACGATATCAGAGAAGTTGGTCACCGGACAACCAACCATTCTCTCAGCAAAAGCCCCCTGCAGGGTTCCCATAAAGAGATCTGACATTTCACGATCAACCAGAGGAGGTTGCACTCTTGCAGCCAATTCCCTCCACCGCTGGGCATACTCCTTAAACCCTTCATTGTTTTTCTGAGACATACCCTGCAGCTGGGTACGGCTCGGAGCCATATCAGCATTAAACTGATACTGCTTGAAGAACGTGTCCCCAAGATCCTGCCAATTTTTAATGTCCGAGGATTTCAACTTGGTATACCATTCCAGGGAACCTCCGGACAGGCTGTCCTGGAAAAAGTACATCCACAGTTTCTGATCCATTGTATATGCAGAAATTTTGCGGACAAAGGCCTGAAGATGCGTCTCCGGGCAAGAACTCCCATTATATCGGTCAAAAGTGGGCGCTTTAAACTTCTGCGGGATCACAATCCCCTCAACAAGCCCCATATTAGACATATTCACCACCCCAGGAGTGGCATAGCTCTCCAACACCTTAATCTTTTCAGCCAACAGTTGAATCTCCTTGTTCTGAGGCGGAGCACTGTAGGGAACGAACGGTTCATTCTGCATTGAAAACTGGTCAGCCTCCCTGTCTTCCTCCCTATCTTCATCAAACCCATAGAACGGAGGCAACATATTGTCCTTCAAATTCAGCCCCGGTTGGCCACCAACACCGGTATTATTCACCACACCAATAGTTGTCCTCTTTCCGCCGTCACGAGACCCCAGCCCCTGGTTGGAGACTCCATCCAGGTTAACCCCGCTGTTTGCTGCAGAAGCCCGCTCGAGCTTTTCAACTTTGTCTGCTAGAGCCTTCTGACCAACTGCAAAGCCTTGCATGATATTGATCAACTCAGTCATTTTGTCCTTCAGCTCGAGGATGTCTGTATTGGGAAGATCCATGAGTCTAGGAGTATTGCGTCTGGTGAAGTATCTGTGAGGTCGGGTTGAGTGCAAAGGTACAGTTCTGCGAGCGCGAGCAATGATTCCTGAAACAATCAAGCACGTTAGCAACAAATACCTGCAAAATAAAACACAGGTTATTATGATCAATGCATGAATGCAACGTCTATCCATATGAAGGACACTTTGTCTCTCGATCCTGGCATCATCGAGACAAATAATAATCCGGCCTTAATATGGTGATATTCAGCATTTGATTTTATCGTGCGGATCGGAGATATATGATTTAGCATGATACCCCCAACCATGTGTGTGCTTGTGTGAGTGCATACAGTAAAGCAAATAAAGCTTGAAGATCAATCACTGAATGAAAAATCACCATTACATAACCAAAAGTGCACAAACAAGTGCCATAGTCATACATCAAAACAGATAAAATTCAAATACAATCCTCCAGAATCAGGAAAGAAATACAAGCAAGTAGATTCCGTCAACAAGCCTGACGGTAATCCACAACAAATGAAAGATCTAGCCGGATGAGGGTCCCACAGATGGCCCTATCTCAGCTTCCATCCTCACGAACTCTGCGGCGAACCTGAGCTCAGTGTTCTCCTGCTGTAATCTCCCCACTTCTTTCTGGTGAATCTTCATCTGCCTGAAGTAGTGATCTCTCTCAGCAATGTAATGATCCCTCTCAGCGATGATCTTCGCTTTCTCCGCTTCCCACTCTGCAGCAAGGACTCTGGCTCTGGCATCTCTCTGATCCCTCACGAGGATTTGCCTCCGCTTCTCATCTTCAATGACCTTTGAAGCTCTAGCTAATCTCTCTTTGGTGATGTCATGCTCTCTGGTAGATGACGCTAAGGCTTGACTAACCTTCCCATAGTAAGCAGTATCCATCTCAAAGCGCTTTGCTTCCAAGGCATGTCGCTTGTCTTGATCTTCCATCTCCACTTTGATCTCCTGGTTGGCTATCTGAACCCGAGCAACAGTCATCTCCAATTCCGCTTTCTCCGCAAGCAACTGATCCCTGGCTCTCTTCATCTCGAGGAATTCTTCCCTACTGACAGAAGAACTGGGACCCTCAATCATAGGACACCCAAGATCACCTCCCAGAAATGGTAGATGTGTAATCTCAATTCTCTTCCGCAACCAATCCTCAAATAATGGAAAATACCGACAGTTGACCTTCCCATAAGGAATCTTGCCCTTCCTCTGAATATCACGCCACTCATCCAACACTTGCCTCAGCTTGGCCTGATTGCCATCAATCGGGAAGTAAAAGGACTCCTGAATCTCTCGACTGAGAGGAGGACCCTCTACAGCAAACCCCATCTGTCTCCTGAGAAGCACCGGGTTGTAATTGATGCAACCCTGAACTCCCACAAGAGGCACATTAGGTAAACTCCCACAGCTACATATAAAATCCCGTCCTGCCAAACCATTATGAGTCCATGCAATATCATCAGCCCGCAAACCCATCAACCTGAAGGACCACTTGACCGAAGGATCAAGATGAGCAAAAGCACCTCTGGAAGGCAAATACCCCATAAACCACCTGAAGAGCAACTGAGCACAACACCGGATCAAACCCCCACGTCGCTTCTCGTTCCTGTTATGAACCGAGTAATAGACATCTCCGATCAGAGTAGGAATAGGGTTCCTCTGTATGAACAATCTGATAGCATTATGGTCCACAAAGTTCTTCTGATTAGGAAATAAGATAATCCCATAAATGCTCGCAGCAATCAGAGCGTAAACCGTCTTCCAATTACCCATAGCAACATGCTCCTTGGCATTAGCCTCCAAGAAACTCAAATGAAATCCAGGTAACTTCCCCTTTTCCTTCAAACCTTCCTTGACCATTTCCGGGCTCAAATAAAGAGCACGAGAAACCCCAAGGACGTCAGGCTCCACCCTAGTGACATGGAAAGGCATCTGACCACGGATCTGCATACCCAGAATGCTAGCATAGTCCTCCATCAGAGGCCCCAACAAATAATCTGGAAATACAAAACATCTCAGCCCCGGATCATAGAACTGGAGAAGAGTATGAATGGCGCTCCTGTCACTGTCAGTGAGTCTGAAAACCATCTTCAAGATACTACCGTATGCCTCTCTGAACATCCCCACATGATCGGGAGTAATCAATGCTATCATCTCCTTCAGCACACCAATCTCTGGGTCAAAGAAACTGTAGGCAATGTTGTCTTTCAGACCGGTCCTCATATCTGAGCAGAAAGTCTCTCAACCAGGATCTCGATCAAAAATGTCCCTGCATATGGATAAACATGTGTTAGATGCAATTAATGCAAGATGTAATGATGCTGATGAATGAATGCAATGTGTTGCCATCCTCCAAGCCATCTGATCATCTGCACTGAAACCTGGTCTCTGAACTGATCATAACCATCTGAGGGAAATATGTAACCACTAATCCGATCCACGGGTTCCGAAATAAACGGAAGAAAGATACATCATCATCATCATCATCAGAGATCCACTGAACAAATAACCACAACCTCTAAATCGGCCCGGGGAATCCTGAAATAAACGGATCCCCACTGATAAATAACACGGACAGCACTCCGGCGTCTCAGAAATAAACGGCCATAAATCCGACTTATAAATATGACTCTGATCAGCGGAACCAATAGTCACCATCAAAGTCACCATCTGAACATGCATCTGCAAGAAATCACCCTCCCCTCACAGGTAAATTCTAAACAGGTCATCCTAAGGCGGATAATAATCTCGACAATCGGGCGGAGATACTCAATGGGTTTGCCCTTTCGGGTGTGCCATTGTAGCTCCCTTAAGATCGTCTAAACCAAAGATCCGGGAAATGATCGGTCACCGGAGTCAATAGTTCAGATGACGTAACTCAACCAAAGTGGAATACCCACAGAGGCAAGCACTATCAAATGAACCTCGTCCGGCTTGTGGTACATCATGCTGCCAGGCACATATTGACTTAACATGAAAGAGGCAACATGAGACCACACTAATCCTAGGTGTATACTCGGGCCTGGGTTTTAGCCCCACTCAGAACACCCACCCCAAAACAGAGGAACCACCTGCACAGAGGACGGCAACAATGATAGTATGATGCATGCAAATATTTATGCAAATATATACACTGTTAGAATAATAAATGCAATAAATAACACAAAACAAGCAACCTAAACTATCCTAGAACGCTAGGAAGGACTCGCTTAGGGAAGATAGACCAGCACAGGTCAACATCCTAAAGTCCCCAGCAGAGTCGCCAGCTGTCGCATCCGCGAAAAACAACCGGCGGGACTCAAATAAAAACACAACACAGAGCCGCCACTGCGCGTTATTTATCCCAAAATAGGGAAAGGAAACGCTCAGAGAAACCTGGAAAAGACATGGTCTCGCGACCAAAGAGAAAGGGTAAGGGAGTCGGTTACGCAAGGGGAAGGTATTAGCACCCCTCACGTCTGTCGTACTCGACGGGATCCACGTTCTAAAAGAAAGAATAGGTTGCTAAAATAAACAGACAAACATCATACACACACGCTAAGACAACACAGGTGGGGTTAAGAAGAAGAGAGCTCGATAGGACGTCGCATCCTATGCCTACGTATCTCGTCTGGAACGAGAATCAGAGCTGCCGTAGTTCGGCTTACGCACGCCAAACAACACACGCACCCAAACAGGCAAACATGGAGCCCGAATGCCAATCACTGGACTTACATCAGCATCCGAACCAAAACGCACACAAAAGGGCAAACGTGGAGCCCGACCGCCAATCACTGGACTTACGTCGGCATCCGAACCAAACACACAATCAAGAAGATAACAAGCAAACACACACAAAAAGAAAAAAAAGTGCCCGGAGAGACCTCGCACGGTCTCCAGCCTACATACCTCGTCTGGAACGAGGATCAGGGCGATGTAGTTCCCCCGAAAGGGAAAGAAAATCTAGTCAGAAACCGAGGGAAGACACACTACCAGGGAGCTGTACTCGAGCCTAGTGTTGTCATGCATCATTACCCTATGTTCAGGTTTCTACCTACTTGCACAACTGCAAGCTAATCCTATCCAGGAAGAAAGCAAGCATACAAGCATACAAGCAAACAGAGCAAACAAATATTCACAAAGCACACACTATAACCAGTCAAGTGAGGCTCAAACAATGGGTTTGACTGCCGAAGCAAGTCATCTGTACATAGGTAGTATTCGCTCTTAACCTTGCCATTACGGGGCTAAGGTGAAGCAGATGAAAGGTGAGTGAAGATTAGACTTCACAGCTCTTATCCCTGACCAGGGAGAGCTTCAGACAAAGGAGCGTGGGTCCAGAATGGAGGGACCCTTCTACGCTCAAAGACTCTGACTCGATTGTGCAACAGCACAGGATCTTGGGTTTGTGTCCCAATGCATCAACACGCAGCCGTGTGAGCAGAGGACGACTCACAGAATAGTGGGGGATAGATTGCATATCCCTCTGATCCACCAATTGCCTCTTAGAGGTCTTTACCTGCTTGGCACAAAAATAAACAATCACAATCATCGCCTCTTAAGGAGGACTTCAGACAGTTGCCTGGCCAAGTAACAGGCCAGGTCTTCCAGACTACATGAAGAATAGAAGTCCTACCTCAAGTGGTTTAAAAAACCAAGCAGTAGCAAGCAAGTTCTTAAAGAACTGTAAGCGACTAAATGTACCTGAAATCAATCAAGTATCATCAGTACTCAGACAGACAAACAGTAAACAGCAAATTGTTAATCAGTTAATCTGTACAATGCAATTTAATGCACACAAGTGCAAGCTATAAGCTCAAGCTCAAGCTTCACAACCTACAAAACAAAGTCATATTAGTGGACAACATCAAACAAATTCAATTTTTGCAACTTGCATTTATCTCTTTAAGCCTTTTGCCTTTCAACCTGAAAATCCACACCAAATGTGAGAAACTAGACCACTAGGCCAAGCCTAGGGTCCAAAAGGGAGAAAAAAATCTAAACAGCAAGCAATTCTCAACCAAAATCAAATTAACACAAATCAAGAGCAAATGCAATTGGTCCCATGCTCATACCATTCACCATTATCATTTCAGGCACAATTTGGTACAAACTGGGTCAAATACAACACCAAAAGACCAAACAGAACTATTTCACTTAAAAGCATACCAAAACAATTCCAAAAATCCTCAAATAATTCACACCAAAACAGGACATATTCAAGGTATAGCATGTCAATTTTCAGCTCAATTGGACAAAAGGAACTAGGTCAATAAAAATCAAGAAATCCAGACACAATTATTCAAGCCAATTCATAGCACCAACACATGCATTCACTTCAAAAATTCACAAAACAGTGACAACATATTAGAAATGAATGGGACCAAAACTATGATGTCCTATAATGTGTCTACAACCAGCATACCAAATTTCACATTCATCCAAAACCATATGAGAAGTTCACACAAGATATACAAACATGGGTCACACAAGGTTGCACAATGAACCAACAGAGAAGAAAATTATCAATCAATTGGAAAATGCCATAGAAAAATCCAAAACAATTCACATGTTATCTTGACATACCAATGATCATTCATGCAAAATTTCAATCCAATCCAACAATCATAGGTCATACAAATAAATTCATGAAGCTGACCTAGCTAGGTGTGACACAAATTGTCACACCTAGGTTCAAAAAATCATATCTCAAACATCAGGTATCCGAAAATCACAAAATTTACATGGAAATCACCATCAACATGCCCAGAATGAGCACAAAAAGTTTCAACCATTTCTTTAAATGTATGAGCATTTCATGATGAATTTGGTGAAACATACAAAAAATGTACACAAGTCAAAATTCAATAGGCCAGGTCAACATTTTTCCATGCACAACTTTTGTAACCATGCCTATAAAAAACTAGAGGGAATTTGGAAACTAACAAAAAAACTCTCACTATTTTTGGATTAGTAAATATTTTTTTATGATTTTTCTAAGTTTTGTTAATTTTTTGAAATAATTATTTAAGTGTTATTTGAATTAAAATGAAATTATTAAGGTCCAGTGGCATTTTCGTTATTATCACCAGCCATGCCAAAACGCAGGCGTTTCACTAATGTGGTGTCAGCGTGTCATTCGTCCAATTTGCGCGGCAAACAAGATTTAAAAATGGCATTGCAAATGAACGGATCAAACGATCCTTTTTTCCAGAAATCATCACCAATTTCCCAGCAAGGTTCAAGAACACATGAACATCCAAACTCCATGAAAATTCACAAGCCTATAGTCATTGGAAAGGTCTAAGTGCGTGGATCACAAATATGTAACCTAAATTTCCTAATTCTCACTACATAATCCGGATCGAGCATTTAAAGAAACAACATCAAAACTAAAAATCACGATTACTTCTTCAGCAGTTCACCAAATCAAAAACTGAACCTAGCATGTTGATCTACGTTGGATGAACTACCATAAGCATATCACAATTCAAGAAACCATGAGATTCGATTTTAGGTACCTTGAATGGAGCAGTGATGAATCTTGAAGCCTTGGCGCGTGTTGATCCAAAACAGATGCAAGAGAAGCTTCAGGATGTTGACTGGAGATGTTAGGTTCGCTCGAAGTTGCTTCTAGTGGAAGAAATTGCCAATTGCCATTGTTGCACCAAGGATGAACAGTTACGATTCCAATGCTTTTTGGCTCCAAATCATCAAAACAGTCCAAGCTTATGGCTTATGGAGATTGAATCAAAAAGAATTTCTCAAAATGATTGAGAATTGGTGAAGATTTTGTCAAAAAAGTGATGAAGGTTTTTGATGAATTTGGGAGAAAATGGAGGGAAAAACAGTTAGGTTCTTGAGATTTGTGATTCTGATCAAGAGTTAGTTACAATTAGGATTATATACTTCCATTTAATCCAGCTCTTAATCATCAATTAGCCAAAAACACATGTAATTAGCAAAATGTGATTTTACTAAGCAAGGGCAAATATGTCTTTTCACACAGACCCTGTGACAGCTGTATGACAGCTCACACACTCTCAAAATGCCATGTGTGATGTGTTGCAACTTGTCCCATGGTCATTGGTTGTGTATTTCTCATTTTCCACATGCTATGGCACTTTATGCATTTTCAAGTACACTTCAAAAAGGACTTGTTCAAATATTGCATCTTGGATGTTTATGACCATTCAAACAATTTCTAATTTGCATTTGTGAGGTGTTGCAAAAATCCCCATGCCAAAATTCTCATTATTTCTCAACTTGGACCATTTTGCCCTTGGATCTTTAACTGTACACTTGAAAATTGACTTTTTGCATTGACCATTTTTGATGAATTCCAATTATGCACCATGAAAGTACATGTCAAATGGAGTTTGCACATAAAAAGATCATTCAATTTGGACACTCCATGTGGAAGTTATGTCACTTTGATTATGGGTCATTTTTGAAATTGAATGGATCATAACTTGCCAACCACACATGGGAATTTCAAGTTCTTGGACTTTTTGGAAAGGTGAGACCAAGATCTACAACTTTCATGTTGAACAAATTTTCATTTGAAGCTTCCTTGGACATGTAATTTTGAGGTCAAAAACTTTCCATTTTTGGAAACTTCCATTACAAGTCACTTTCTATTTTTGGCAATTTCTTGTCTGACTTGATTTTCTCCATTCTTGAGCTTTGAAATGTCAAATAACACTTGTTTCAACATGAATGAAGTGTATCCAACTCATTCCCATCTCCAAATCCATTAAATCAAGCACAGTTGACCACAGTTGACTTTTTCAACTAATAGATGAATCTGGCAATGCACTGATCAATCTGAGCCCCAATTCTCTGATGAAATGGCTCAATGATGAAACCCTAGCCTCAATTAGCTCCATATAATCATGTGATGATCCCCATATCCATTGTAGACCCCATCTCCTAGCCATGCCCTGATTGGCCCAATGCAACTGATTAGGGTTGACCAGTGGTCAAAACCCTAATCTCAAGGAATATGCTTCAACACTTGAATCTTCTGATGATAAACCATGATGATGATGTATCCTTGCAACCAAGATCAAGACCAATCTCCTTGAGAAATCAAAAAAACCCTAATTCATAGCCCAATCCTCAGATGGCTAATGATCAGTCAAATGAAACCCCAACATGCACATGACCTCTTCATCTCCTGATCAAGACTTGTGAGGATGACTTGCACAATGTAACCACATGATATGAAATATGCAATGCCTAATGACCTAAAAATGTTATGCAATATGTTAAGCTAGTCCCAAGAGAGGAGGGCAAATTTTGAGGTGTTACAGTGGCGAATACAAAATGATCAAGACCTCTCTTTCTAGCATGCCAACTAGTTATGTTATAACACCAAAGACTCCATTGTCCTCCCAAATAAAGTTAAGTACTTGGAGAATACTACTATCCAAGAACTAATTCAAGGAAGTATTAGGAGCATTCTTAAAAATTTCACCAGCATTGCACTGAAGATAAAAAACGAAATTCTCAAATTCATTATCCCTCTTTATGAAACTGGTGAAGACATTCTTATATAGAAAATTCAAGAAAATAAACAATTACATTCAAAGATGTCAATGAATGTCCTAGTAATAAACATACAAAAGTTAATTGGGGGCAAAACCATCTGACAGTCTTACATTCCACCTGCAAAATCTCTCATCTCTCGGAGACTCTTGCAAAATGTCATTACCACATATGACAGTTTGAAGGAAAATAATTAATTTGTTTTTAGATGTTTCCTCTAACTCAAGACTTAGAAACGCCTAAGCACCAACTTGTTATGCTTATTGCTTGATCAAACTACCTTTGTGAGCCTATAAAAAATTATACATACATGATTCTTGTTATTGAAATTATTTTCTTAATCATTTAAAAAACTTGACACATAAAAAATAAACTTTGACTCAATGATATCATATAAACTTTGGCAGGGAACCTAGAGACAACTTTTTTTATTCCTATCTTAACTACCTCTCTCAGAGGACATATGTACTCATCGATGCTTGTATTCACTATCCTGAAATACTTTCATATCAAATGTTGACCCCTATGCACCATGCATTAAATAAATAATTGGAAATATCCACAACCACATTGGGTAAATGTAACACATGGGACGTCTATAGGGAATCCTTAACTTATAAATTATGGAAGTTTTTTTGTGATTCATTAGACACCTACTTATGTGTATTCTCAACAAATATAGATATTTCGATATCTTTTTAAGTTGAACTTATATATATCATTTTGATTAAAGAACATGCTTCTAAGAGAGAATGTAATCAACTTTACCTTGAAAGTGACTTTCTACTTGTCATACGAACGCGTCTTGGAAGCTTCCATCCAAATGAGAAAATTGTATTTATACCATTAACCCATTACATTTCAAGATATGTCACACTTACCGTGAAGTTAATAATTGTGTCGATCAATATCAAACTCCTATTTTACATTCAAGATAAGATTCAATGGAATTACATTTCAATACGCGCAAATGATGATTTCATATGAGATCAACATGATTTAACTATTTTTTTATCGGTTAGATTTTTTCTACATCTTTTCTTTTGTATTTCTCTTGTATTTATATAAAAAAATATTTGTGTAATTTTGATCTTCGTTAAAACAAATTTTACAACATTGAAGCAATCGACTCTAATAATTTTATTTTATTTTTATAAAAAATCAATTAAAAGAGAAATAAAGAATAAGAGATACCCATGTCGTTCTCGTGAACTCATCAATAAATGACACAAAGTATTTGTTCCCTCAAAGTGAAGGTACTGAAAATGGTCCACGCACATCAGAGTGCACCACACCCAGAGAATGCTTTGCTCTTGGAGGCATTTCAGATGCAAATGAAAGTCTTGATTGTTTCCCTCTCATGCACACATTGCATGACTTCTCTATCTTCTTAATTGCAGGAATTCCATGTACCAACTTCTTTGAATTTAGATGCCCTAAGCTTCTGAAGTTCAGATGACCAATCTTTTATGCCACAACTCATTTTCCTTCACAACACTAGTTGCACTAAGACATTTAGAGTATGCACTTTTAACATTCACTTTGAATGTTCTATTCCTTAACTGTTCTGACTTCATAATCATCTTCTAATTACAATCATACAACTTCAAAAGATTGTCCTTCATGGTAAATGAAAATCCCTTATCAATTAATTGACCTACACTCATCAAATTGCTTTTTATGCCAAGAATATACCACACATTCTGAATCAATGTTGCTTTACCATTATTCATAATTACTCAAACATTTCTCATACCTTCAACATTTAGGTATTTATCATCAACACATCTGATTGTTGTCCTCTTACCAGAGTCCAAGTCAACCAACCATTTCTATTTCCAGTAAGATGATTTGAGCAACCAATGTCCATATACCACCAGTCTGCCAAATATGCACCGTCAGATTCAGAAGCCATCAATAGCACATATTCATCATCAGAATCTCTTTTGTCTATGTTTGCTTCTTCTGATTTCATTTCCTTGTTTGACCAACAATCAGCAGCGAAGTGGCCAAACTTCTTACAACAGTAACACTGAACTTTCTTCTTGTCATGCTTTTCCTTCCCCTTTTGAGCACTCTTTTGCCTTCCAGAAGTTGGGGATTTTTACTTCTGAACACCATCAGATCTCTTCATGGCTTCTGGCCAAGACTGTTTATGATATTTCTTACCAGAAGCTACTTTCAGAGCATGCTTCTCTACCTCCATTTTAGAGTTTCTCTTAGTCAGACGCAAGTCTTGTGCCCCTAGACTACTTTGCAGCTCTTCTATTCTCATGCTGCTAAGATCCTTAGAATTTTCAATTGCTACCACAATGTAATCAAACTGAGGAATAACAGATCTAAGTACCTTCTCAATAATACTTTCTTCAAAGAGAGTTTCTCCACACAAATTCAACTTATTTGTGATCAGAATCACCCTGGAGATGTAGTCAGGTATCTTCTCATTATTCTTTATATTGAGATTCTCATACTACTTACATAGAGACTGAAGCTTTACCTTCTTCACTAATGCATCACCGCCGTAGCACTGTACCAGTGTGTCACACGCAGCCTTCACTGTCGTCGAATCAACGATTTTGTCAAACACGTTCACATCCACACACCGATGGATGTAGAACAACACATTCTGATCCTTCTTCCTCATATCACGTTGAGCATTTCTCTATGCATTCGTTGCATTTTTTGGAAGTGCAACCTGAACGTAACCGTCGTTGACGAAATCAAAAACATCTTGAGCGCCAAATAACACACGCATTTGAATCATCCACCAATTCCAGTTCTTTCTATCGAACACTGGAAGCTTAGTACTCATATTATCGTTCCTGTTCATCTTTAACATTGTGCAATACACTCGGATCTCACCAAACACTAGTGTTTTCCAATCCCATATAATCAAGAAATGTGTTACGATTCCGATCAAAAGTTCAACACGAACTAAGAAACAAAATCAATCAAACAATGCTTCACTATTCACTCGTATTTTCATGTGTTTCCCTGTGAATCTGAACCGGAGCTCTAGATAGTAATTGTTGGTGCACAAGATGAAGATGAAGATGGAAGAAGAGAGAGAATAGCGAATAACAAACTTCCCCTACTCCGCTAAAACGGTTACAGCAAAATGGTTGCACACGCATTGTACTATAATACTCACGGGATACAACTGTTGACAACTACAGTACTATATATACACAAATAATAATGTCACGTAGGCGAAATACTAAAATACAGAATTACCCTTCAACTGATTTAACTAATTTTTTTATCGGTTAGATTTTTGCTGCATCTTCTCTCTTATATATCTCTTTTATTTATATAAAAAAATATTTGTGTAATTTTGATCTTCTTTAAAATAAATTTTACAAATTTAAGCAATCGACTCTAATAATTTTATTTTATTTTTATAAAAAAATCAATTAAAAGAGAAATAGAGAATAAGAGGATCGACGATCTTAAAATTTTTTGATTTGCCACTTCAAAAGAAATGCAGAGTTTTCTTTTCTTAGTTATAAAAAGACAACAAGTTGAAGCCCTCTTTTTTGAACACGTTTTTTTCTCAAAAAAATATAGTTTTTTCAAAGTAACAGTACTCAAATACAGCTAAGTAACAGAAAAGTGGCACTGCTACACACAATAATTAAAGTTGAACACCCCATGAGGAATCATCTACACAGAAAAAATATTATTACTTATCTAAAACAAAATAGGCCTAGTTGCATATATTTTATTGCATGCAAGTTGCATGTAATAATAAAATAGTCTATAAAAAGAGAAGTAGAACATGCTGCTACCATTACTTCATCACATTCTATAAATGCATATCAATGCTCTTCAACAAACTTACAAAAATAAAACTACAATCATGATGATTTTTGAATCTCTTGTGTTGTGTTTCCTCTCACTACTGTTACTCTCTCCATTTGCAATCTCAGAGCAATGCAACCCACAAGACAAGAAGGCATTGCTCCAAATCAAGAAGGAGTTCAACACCTCTATAACTCTTCAAAACTTATGGGATCCAAAAACAGATTGTTGTATCTGGGTTTGGATCCAATGCCACCCCACAACCAACCGTGTCATTGGCCTCGTTATGAAATTTGATGAACCAAGCAATGATATCGTAGGTCATATACCTTCTTCAGTTGCTCAACTCCCTTATCTCGAGCACCTTGAGTTCAACAATTTATCCAAACTCAGCGGCACAATCAACCCTGTTATCTCCAACCTCAAACATCTCAAATATCTTGTCATTTCTTTCACTAGTATCTCAGGCACAATCCCGTCTTTTTTGAGCCGATTTCAAAACCTTGAAGTTCTTGATCTATCCTTTAACAAACTCTCAGGCATCATACCAAGTTCACTTTCCCAGTTGCCTAATATCCGGCTCTTAAACTTGGGAAATAACAAGCTGACTGGCCAAATTCCAAACTCATTCGGATCGTTTAAGAAGCCCGGGCCAGAGATCTATCTATCAAACAACCATCTTACTGGGCTAATTCCTGCTTCATTGGGACAAATAGATTCCGAGACGATAAACTTATCGGAAAACAAGCTTGAAGGCGATGCTTCTATGCTTTTCGGGAACAAGAAAAGGATAATGCGCCTTGACCTTTCAAGGAACTTGTTGTCGTTTGATCTTTCAAAAGTGGATCTTCCAAAGAGTTTGACATTCTTGCATCTGGATCATAATTATATTTATGGGAAGATTCCACAGGTATTAAACAAAGTGAATGCTTTGGAGCGGTTTAATGTGAGTTATAATCTGTTGTGTGGTGAGATACCGCAGGGTGGGGATTTGCAAAGGTTCGGTGTGTTTGCTTTTTATCACAACAAGTGTTTGTGTGGCTCACCCCTTCCCAAATGCAAATCATAAAGGATAATGGAAGGAGGCTATAGCTAAGTTAAAAATGAATCTCTTGTTTCATTTCAATATAACACCTTTTGTTTTTCTACCATTTTGAATTTCAATGCTGTCCAACGTTCAATATTGCTAAGTTGAGCTGCTGTTGTATTTTTGTTTAAATGTTTGTATTCCAATTGCAAACTTTTGTAACCTAATACACTCAAGTATGACTAATAAGCTTATGTTTTCCTTAAACCCATAGATTCCAAAGGCTCAACTATGAGCAAGATAGATAAACTATTTCTCTGATTCCAGATCTCAAATCTTACTCCCTCCTGTTAAAATGACTATCGTTTCGGAGAAAAACAATTTGTTTTAAAATAAATTATATTTTACTTTTTAAGATATAAATGATTAATTTTTTTTCAATTGCACACTATTTTTATGATTGGTAAAACGGGTCTGTTGTCCGCCCGATTGTTCCGACAACCTAATTATCAATATTCAAAATTATATGTTCAAATTCATTTATATATATATATATATATATATATATATATATATATATATATATATATATATATATATATATATATATATATATATATATATATATATATATATATATATATGTTTTTAGATATTGACTCAAGTTTCCTATGTACGATTAAATACTCTTTACATTTTTCAATTATACTTTTATTTGATTTCTTGAATATTAATATTTTGTTATTATTGTTTTAGATGGCAATTCAATTGTTGATTTCAAATATAGTTTATTAAAACTATATCAAAATGCCTTGTTTCTTGGATAATCTTGATATGGATGTAAAAGCATCAGCTATTCACAGCTCTATTGAAAGTAAAGGGCATGATGATAATTTTTTATTCATTTAACTGGAATTGAAATCAGTGTATCAAACTTCTTATAAACAACATACACTAAGAGTTTAGAACATGACTGTGACTCATGTTATCGACCTAAGTGAAGAATAACATTAACGTACTAAAAAAAACTCGTATCTTATATTTGTAAATATATAATATTTTTAACTAAAATTTGTTAAAAAAATACTTTATAAAAAATTGTTCTAAAAAAAGTAAAAATCTATTAATTTATTAAAAAAATTAAAAACATAGACAGGTAAATCTGTTGCTCGCCAGCTCGTCACCTTGGTGGAATTGGTTAGATTTTTAAACTCAATTTCACTTTACGGACTTATTTATCCTGCCTCTTTTTTTACGGGCTTAAGGCGGGACAGACGGTCTGTTTTTTCACCCTTAACTACTTATAACACATTAATAAGACTAATTTAGTAAAAGTGCAATATCTTACGACAATATTAGTGGATTCCTTAATCCTTGTGCAAAAATCTTAAACAACAGTTATTTTAAAACGGAAGGAGTGTTATTGATTTGTTGCCAAAATCTCTTTTTCTATTCTTTAGATTCTTTGCATACTTAAATTATGGTAGGTTGCTTAGAAAAATGGGATTCTTCAATGCACCATGAGTTACAAGCACTTGCGAGAAATTTTAAAACTAACCCTTAAATTTAAGTTATAAACCCCTTTTAAAACTAACCCTTAAATTTAAGTTATAAACCCCGGACGCATTTAATGTACTATAAGCCATCTCTAGAACACACCAAACCTAGAGTTAAAAAGATTTAGACTTTGAAATCCGTATAGTTAATTACGGAGATTAGACTCTAAACGCGCTTAACGCATCACACATATGTCTAACCTCAGAACTACACATTTCTAAAATAATTTGGATTCCACTTTTCAGATTTCTTACGGAGATTGAAATTCAAACGCTTTGGATTAAGTAAACTAGTGTATTTCCCTATCCTTTCACATTTTAACATTTGTAAAAGATCAAAACAGAGAAACAAAGAGTTTATCCCTATTTACATTTACAGATCCAGATCCATCATTTTTCAAGTTTTCTTAGAGTTTATGTCCATTACACGGATGCTTATCACATCTCTACTCCACTACATTGCACGTATCCCAAGTCCTACTCCATTGTATGGGTAATTTGCTCACTCCCTTTCCTTTTTGATACATATGCATGAATTATCTAAATACTTTACAAGTATGATACATATGCATGCATTATCTACTGTAGAATGGACGAACATACTCCAGTTCACGAGGAAAACATCGTGTGACAACTCCTTGTCCATCGAGTATGTACTGTGGAGTGGCCCAACATGCTCCAGTTCATAGGGGAAAATGTCGTGTGGCAACTCCTCGTCCATGGAGTACAATATACAACTACATCCAATAGTTTTATAGAGTATCAGATCCTTACATGACACTAGATGTAGAGGGAGATACCTCGAGGCTAGCTCATCAGGAGATTTTAGAGGAAGAGCGGACAAGGAAATATCATATTGTTGATGTGTTACTGATATGTCATGAAATTGTGGCTATTGGGAGATAGGTCATAGCTAGGGGCAAGTTTGAGGAAAGCATTCCTCATATGGTCAGTTTATAGGCCATCTTAGCAAAGGAACATCATGTGTTGTAGTACGCTGGCAGAGGATGAACATTAGCGTTAGATATACGTAGTAGTTACCTTTTACTGTGTATATTTTTGACATTTTGTATTATGATTTTTTGTGCGATTGATTATGACATTTTAAGATTTTGTCATTCAGATATACACAATAGTTCTTCTATTTTGAACAAACTATTGAGTGACAAATGTGTATGGTTTACTGTGGGATTGATTTATATATGACTCATAATGTAAGTTTATTAAAACAAATGTTAGATTTCTTTTAACTTACTATCACAGTGTGTAGAATATTGTTATGGGGTAAATCTGGAGATTGGAATTCGGACCTATGATCTGAAGATTAAAATCTAGACCAATTTTTGAAAAAAAAATGGTGCCTCGGTCATGAAGAGATTTTGTTATAGAATGAGCGCGTCCTGATTTTGAAATCTGGAGTATACGAAAGGCATTTCATAGTTTCCATAGGGTGTGTGATCACTATATGGGGTGTAGTGAATATCATCCAAAAAATAAGGGACATTAGTTTTGACTTTAGATCTAGAGTTATTTGTATTAATTTGTGCGCATAATAATTACATTTCCTAAAAACATGTGATAATATACCAAAAAAATTGATTTTCCATTAAACAAAATAATTTTCAATTGAGAGTTTGACTATTCGCTTTTGAATTAAGAAGAATCTCAAATACACTATCAAAAAGAAAAAGTCTTGGTTGTTATAAACAACAAAAATAAATTCAATGCAGTCCTAAAGCCATTTGCCAAACCATTAAAGCATCGAAATCGCAATGTTGTGAACCGAATTAAGAATGAGAACCCTTCAAGGGCCTCAATTTCTCCAATTTCTAGGAAACAACCACCACCTCAAAGAAATGACATTGGAATGTCTTCTTCCAGTTTCAACTGTGGAAAACCAGGTTGTATGACTAAGAAATTTAAGATGATGCACTATTACAAAAAAAATGCATTTAGCATCGGTGGGATATGAGGTGCTACCTCGGTTTCAAACAACGAAATGTGTCATAAAGAGTGTGTCACTTTACCTCTTAGTTTTTATTTAATTGATGAGTAATGTATAAAGGTCATGAGTTCGATCCCCATGGAGATCCTTTTTGGAACTTTTAAATGGCGAAAACACATGTCCCCTCAATTTTTACATTCCACTGACGGGTAATACACGATTTAGTTTATTATATCTAATGTGGATTTCTTATTTCACTAAGTCCTAACTAAACATATAACTTCTCAAAATGGTTAATAAAATAATTATATGAACAATTGTATTATATTTGAATAACAACTTACACTAATCAATAATTTTCGAGCATCATGTAACTTATCATTCATCCCACGTTCTTTAATGACTAGAATTTCTTAAATGTTTCATGTTCTTTATTCAACTCTTCCTTTTCTACTAATTCATTCTAGAAAGCATAACATTTAAAGTTTTATGAAATGAACAAGTATAGAAGAAAGTTGAACAAAAACTAGAAGTATTGGAGAGATTTTAACCATAAAAGAACATGAGATGAATAATCAGTTGCAGAACGCTCAAAAAACTTTGATTAGTGTAAAATATGTCTCAAATACAACATAATTTTTCGTACTTTTATTTCCAAAATCAATTTAATAGCTTATATATTCAAAGAGGGGTTAGTGAAATAAACAATCGACATTAGATATAATAAACTCAACTTAATGGATCAAAATGAGAGTTGCACAAAGAATCACAAAAATATAATCTCAATATCAATCACAATCTAAAAATCAAACTCAAAGATAAGAATTAAACTACAAAAAATATATTTTCATAACTTTGGGATGTATAACAACTAAACAACAACAACAACAATAACATCAATCATTCAAAATAACAACTTACATTAAACAACAACTCAAAAAAATAATCTCTCAACAAAACTATAACAACATCATCAATAAACCTAAAACATCATTTTTTTAAATTACAACAATAACAATAATAATAACAAGATTAAACCTCTAGAGTTTTGGGGTTCAACAACAACGATAATAACAAACAACAACAAATAACAACAACAACAAACTATGATAAATAACGACAACAATAACAACATTAATGTAACATAAGTAATGATGTTTGACGTACCATATATGTAAAGAAGAAGTGTAATAAATAATCCGGGTCTTTCATTTAAGCAAATATCGAACGAGATTCCTAAACACATATCATCTTCGTATTGAGGATGATATGTGTTTAGGACTATTCGTTAGGATTTTGTCTGTGTTATTTTTAGGCAAGTGAAACATATTGCTAAAAGCTAAGCTCTCTCTCTCTCTCTCTCTCTCTCTCTATCTATCTATCTCTATCTCTATCTATTTATCTATCTATCTATCTATCTATCTATCTATCTATCTATCTATCTATATATATATATATATATATATATATATATATATATATATATATATATATGCTTGTAGAAATCTGTTTCACTTGCCTAAAAATAACACAGACAGAACCCTAACGGAGAGCCTTAAACAACGAGAATCCTAAACACATATCATCCTTAATACGAAGATGATATGTGTTTAGGAATCTCGTTGGATACTTACCTAAATGAAATACCCAAATTATTTATTTCACTTCTTCTTTACAGATCGGGTATGTCAAACATCACTACTCATGTTACATTAATATTATTGTTGTTGTCGTTATTTATCGTTGTTTGTTGTTGTTATTGTTGTTGTTGTTGTTGTTGTCATTGTTGTTGTTTGTTATTGTCGTTGTTGGTGAGACCCAAAACTCTAGAGGTTTAATCTTGTTATTATTGTTGTTGTTATTTAAACAAAATGATGTTATAGGTATATTGATGATGTTGTTGTAGTTTTGTTTAGATATTGTTTTTTTGAGTTGTTGTTTAATGTAAGTTGTTGTTTTGAGTTGTTGATGTTATCGTTGTTGTTGTTTAGTTTTTATACTTCTCAAAGTTATGAAAATGTATATTTTGTACTTTAGTTCTTATTTTTTAGTTTGATTTTCATATTGTGATTGATATTCAGATTATGTTTTTGTGATTCTTTGTGCAACTCTCATTTTGTTCCGTCGAGTTGAGTTTATTATATCTAATGTCGATTGTTTGTTTCACTAACCCCTCTTTGAATAAGCTAAGTTATATATATAACCAGAGAAACAAATTCACCTCAGTTGAAAATCAAAATCGAGGTGAAAAGTGGATTGTTTTTAGATTAAAAATAAAATATTCAGGATGACGCCACATTTAATAAAATAAAAACATAAACTAAAGTATTGGGATTTGAAGCATGTACCCTGAATTAGTTTACTTATCGGTAACCAAAATCAGCGGAATAGAAAAAATATTATGGTGCGTTCAGGAATTATACCTCGATTTTGTATATGTGAGGTGAAATCATTGTCATAGAATGTATTTTTGTAGTAGTAATGCCTAAACCTGGTGTTGCCCCTAATGCACAGGTTAACCTGACTGATGAGAAATTTATTACTATGATCACTAAAATCAACATGATTGATGGATCTGATGGTTGGTAGATAAACATTGCCTTCTCTCGTTATTTATGTTGTGATCATGCAAAGTTCAAAATACATATACTAAAAATAAGAAAGTGTTGTTGGAAGTTTCCCACACCACTAATATTGTCGGTATTGGAGAAGTAGAGTCGGAGTCCACCTTCGAAAAGACTTTAATATTGAAGGATATCGTGTATACTCATATGATTATAAACAGTCTTGTTTATGGTTTTCTTATGAATTATACATGGTTTAGTCAGTCTATTGGGATTGATTTGTACACCATCACTAAGAATGATATTTTTGTGAATAAAAATGATAAGTTTAACATTTTTATGAATGGAATATAAAACCAATTTAGTAATAATGAAAGTTAAGTGCATTATATCTTTAAGAGTTTTGTGGATGAAATTGAAAATCAATTTAGTAAGAAGTTAAGATATTTAGTAGTAATATGAGAATTTAATATGATTCTAGTTTCTTTAATGAATTTTATAAACAACATACAATTGTACAAAAAACGAATGCACCATATTCTCCTTAAATGAATGGTAAAGCAGAAAGAAAGATTATACCTCTTACTGAACTAACAATTTCTTTTATGTTCAATATACTTCTTGAGGGTTCCTTGAACCGTAGGCCAGAGATGCCTATATAAATACCACTTACTTAGCGGATGAAAGGGACATATGATAAATTACTCAGCATGAACATATATCCTCTCACCTTACGTGAGTTGGCCTTCTCACACCACCATAAACACCACCAAATATGGCCTCTCACCGCCGCGGAAAAGCCATGACTTTTAAGAAACTACTAAGGTCTATGGTCATCTATACTAGCTTAGGGATACCACACACTCCTTTACCTTTTGAAAAGTACAATGACGCCTACCATGGGGTCATGGTAAAACTAACTTGTGTCACATCTTTCATTATATCATCGCCCCAATACTCACAAAAACATCTACTCCTAAACCTAATTGTTCCTAAAATCTTCTCTCTCTCTATATATATATATATATATATATATGTGTGTGTGTGTGTGTGATAATATGCCACACAAAAAAACTAGAGAAGTGGATTTAAATACTAATGTAACTAGTTCATAATCAATTTCTAGCAAAACAAAATTATGCCATGAAAGCATGTTCTATGACATGCATTGCTCCTTCAAGCTCAGCATGGATAGCGTAAGACTAACCAAGATTGACTATAAAACAACTCAAAAACATAGACTCAACAAGCCATTAATGTTGCACTTGATCCAAGGATCAATAAGAGGGGACAAGATGCCTTCTTTAGATATGGATGACTTTGGAGTATGGATCTGAACACAAAAAACTTTGAGAATGATAAACTCAAGGATAGATCCTGAAGAGGGTAGCTTATAAGCATTAGTAGAAAGGGAAACAATAGAAAAAATCATTATTACCAATGAGTTATAGATTTATTTTTTGTTAAACCTTAACTGAT